>NW_024610172.1:0-62461 GCF_016920785.2 Ixodes scapularis
CGCTATATTTAGCGGAAACTTTTTTCGCTACATTTAGCTTGGACAGTTTCTGCTCAATTTGGAGGAGAATTTTTCCGCTAAATATAGCGAAAAATGGTTCCGCCAATTGTAGCATGGAAATATTTCAGTCAAATTTAGCGGGGAAAGTTCCCCGCTAAGTTTACCGGGAAATGCTTCTGCTAAATTTGGTGGGGAATTTTTACGCTAACTTTAGCGCTGAATTTTCGCTCTAAATTAGGCCGGAAAATTTTCTGCTGAACTTAGCGGGGCAATTTACCCTTAATGCAACGCGCGACGACACCGACGCCGTCGGCGACGGCGACGGTGCTCAAGCCGGAAACACAAGGAAAGCTCACCAGGTATGAAACAAATCGCGTTGTAACGTTAGCACATTTCTTCACTACAAAATGTTACAGTGGACGCTAAGCGCAAAACACATGGGAAAGCTATGGAATTTTAACATAGTTCCGCAGACATGAGAAAGGGGTTGAAAATAAAAATACGGGTGAACTCAGTGTTCAATTATTAATATGGCTGGAGAACCCTTGTTACAATGCAGTTCCTCTTGTTATTCCTGGTATCCTAGTTTGTGCATTTAGATTGCGTCGCCTCAGCCTATCTTTATGCCCACTATTTTTTCGCCGTCAGGTCAGATAGCTTCCTGGCCAGACTCTGACTCTCTGAATACTTTCACGGCCGAATCTGGTCCGACGGTCGGGGTTCGTAGAGCGCTTTAATAAATTCTCTATCACGAAATAGACATGCGCCTGGAAGGGTCTCTCGAGGACTTCCACGAACTAAATAAAATAGCTAACCGAGTAAACTTGGAAGTCATCTTCTCAGCTTTTAACACACTTCACAGCTTATGCAAGAAGGTAAATACTCCACCAATTACAACCGTTTGCTGCAAAAAGAAGCATAAGAACACCTTTGTTCCTTGTACAGAGAAGTTGGTGTACTCCTTTCCCCTCTCTTGCGGAAAACTCTACATAGGTCAGACCGGAAGGTGTCTTAACGATCGCCTTCGTGACCATAACAGCACATTCACCAACAAAAGCTCCGGTCATCAAGGCATTCAATGTCGAGACTGTGGCTGCTGAGTGCTGCTAAGTAACTGCGGCGTGCTTGGGAAGCACCACAACCAGCTCACAAGAGAAATTATCGAGGCAGAGAACATAGCGAAACATAACGGCAGATGTGTTAGAACTCCGTCTTTAACGTTGTCACAAAAAGAATTAGACTACCTAGCCTTACATTATTTTCAAATTAGTTCACTATTTAACATCATATGGAAAGAAAAGAAAAAAGACCAGCTATTCTCCCTGGCCCTTGCATATAGTACAAATAGGAGAGGAAGAGAAAGTAAATATACAGAGTTGTCAGTCAGCGCTGAGTAAGTGTCTCTTTCTTTTGTGTGTATGTTGACTTGAGTGACTGTTCTCCGGGTGCGCTGTTCCCCTTGTACATAATGTCAAAGGAGCACTGACAGCTACCCTGATGCAGATGGGTCTCTAGAAAACGCACCTAGCGGAATAAACTTGTACTACAAGGAGCGATACCTGCAAAAAATAATTCCTGTTACCTTCTGCGTGAACGCTGGCACAAGATAGAATGCATTCGTAAATTTTCAATAAATACTCAAAATATGCAGCCTTTGTGGAGGAACCGCATAAATAGATTTGCTTACGTATTAAGCTAAGGATCTGTACTGATACGGCCGATAATAAAATATATTATGCAACAAACTTTAAAAAAAATTAAATTAGTGGGTATTAAAAATTATTATGATATTTTTTACCTACGAAGACCGTCTGCACATAAAAAAACGTTAGAAAAACACATGAAATATAAATAAAGGCAACTGAGGGAAAAAACAGTGTTTCACGAAACGCTGGCCAAATCGCTCTATCTAAAATTAGGCATCGCACACAAAAAGTGATTAATGTTATATTTTTAGTAAGGTAGTAAGCTGGGCTAGTTGGAATTATTTAAACATGATGATAGACCGCGCACAAATAGAACAGACGAAGTAAGAAGAGAACGGACGAAAAGCGCGTGACCCCCCCCCCCCCCCCCCCCTTGCTTCATATTCCTCTTATTCACGCGAACATTCCAGTTGTGAGTACGCGCTTCTCTTCTGTTCTCTTCTTACCTGGTCTGTTCTGTGTATTTATATTTCTCTCTACCAATGGGCCTTTTTAGTCAAAGGAACAATTTTTAGTAAAGTTATTGCCCTTCGCCTTGGGTAAAACCTGATATTTCCCGATATTTACACGCCAAACATGTTTCTTAAAAATTGTGTTGAACCTAATTTTTCACCGAGTTAGGCAACTAAATCACACCATTTACCAAAATAATCTGCTTCGTTTTTTGTTTTTTTTTGTTAAACAACAAAGAGTTTGTGCGAACATGGCGCTGGCCCAGTAAGTTGTAGTGACATAGAGGAGATTGAGGCCCACCCCCATATGTCGCCTTTATGAGCATTGTGAAGTATCCTTCGGCCTACTCTTTCCGTTTCAACCAGGGCAACAGAAGAGAATAGAAAGATGAGAAACCAGTCTGGAAACATCGTTTTCGCAGGAAAATCATATCTTGTGTTCATGTCCAGCTGAAGCGATATTTCTGTGCATTGTAAATGTACAGTGCCCCTCAAACTTAACGCCGCCACTCGGTTACGGAAATATTGATCAGTGGCATCATAATTGAGTGAATGGAACGTGGACGTGTCTGCCCGCATGGATCGTGCGCCTGCGGAACGCAGTTTCCCTTGTGTTCGCCATATCTTCCGAGTTCACCACCACGTTTGGACGCTTCGCCGTTCGTCGTCCACCAACAAGGGTCCACGTCCGCTGATTCAACCGCACAAAAGCCCGCCCTTTTCACCGATGCTTCGGGCCACGGCATCGCGGTTTCGATGCCTCTCTCACTCGTCATGTTTCTACAGGTTAGTTACTACGATACCCACGGTTACCGTGAGGATGTTTGTTTACTAGCGATGACATAGCCATCCCATTTCTTGAAACGCGTTCGCGCGCCTCTGCTTTATCTTTGACGCCTCCTTTTGATTTGTGGGGATATCGAGGCAAATCCTGGGCCAATGACGAAGGAACAGGAGGCTAAGCTTGACCTTGTGATTAATGTAGTGCAGCGACTCGAGATTAGCAATGCAAGTGTTCTTGATTCCCTCAATAAGCTTTTACAAAATCATATCACCCTAAAGGATAACTTAAAATCATTAACAAAGAGAGTCCAAAAGCTGGAAACTAAGGCGGAGATGGCTCCTCCGCCTCAGGCTTCCGTAAACGTCGATGAGAATATTTCCCAACTGCAGGACAAGAGTGATGACCTGGAAAATCTCTCCCGCCAATCAAACGTTATTTTCTTCGGATTGACAGACAAATGAGTATGAGACGTGGGGGTTTCTGAACGCTTTGTTACCGAGTTTAGCTCAAACCGGCTTGGCATCACGGTTTCATTTATCGCCAGAGCCCGCCGTCTGGGCGGTTTCTCGTCCGCTAAAAAGCGACCAATCATTGCCAAATTTTACAATGACAAAGACGCGGAATTGGTGTTAGGTCAAGGCCTCAAACTAAAGAACACACCATTTAGCATATCATGTGACTACTCCGAGGCTGTCCGTGACAAACGCGGTAAACAATTGCAGCTTTCAGAAACAATAAAGATGGTGACCGTGTTCGCGTTGCTTTTAACAAACTTTTTGTGAATAAAGACCTTTACATATGAGACATTGATATCAATGCCGCTGTGCTAATTGTTCCTCGGCCTACCATTGTTGCATTACTTGTTCCTCGGCCTACTACAGCATCACACACGCCCCCCGCCCGTCAGACTCAAGTATCTTCCTTGTTGTCGCAATCGAAGCGGTTTTTTTCCCTCATAGTGTTTGTTTTTTTGTGCATCAATATAAGAAACATAGTCCCCAAAAGTGTCGCCCTTTCTTCACTCGTCGGTTCATGCTCAGCATCACTTATTGCGCTGACTGGAACGTGGCTCGACACGGTTCACGATTACAACATTTTAGTCAGTGGGTCCATTTACATATTTTTCCGCTGTGAAAGGTAGAATCGGAGAAGTGGTGGTGTCGAGGAAGGAACTTCTTGCGCTCCTCATCCAGATTAAGTCTTTTCTCGAATGCGTATTCGTCTCTTTGATGTGTGCTCCCGCTAACATAATTGTTGGTGCTTTCTACCGCCCTTTTGATATGAAAGAGACAATTTCGTGTTAATTCCAACAGAGTTTGAGTGAAGTTTGTATTAGATTCCCTAAATGTGTGTTAATCATTTTTGGAGATTTCAATTTTCCTGTCATAAACTGGTCGACGCTATCTAATGCGGTTACCGAAACAGAGGCCCATGCTTTCCTCCAGTCTTGTCTAGACTTCTCATTATCTCAACTCATTAAACTCCACACTCTACGCTCTAACATTTCTGCAGATGTTCTTGATTTAATTCTAGCCAGTGATCCCGACATCAGCTCCGACATGGTTCACCTAGATGGGCTTTCTAATCTTGATGTTATAACGGTCGCATTTTTCGTCGCTTAACAAAAGTACCACCGATAAGCGGATCCGATGTTTCAACAGAGCCAATTTTGATGGACTTAACTCCGACCTATCGCTTTTCTCAGAACAGTTCCGGCATCAATATATGAGCCGCTGTCGAAGAATACTGGGTCTTGTTTAAAAATACCTTTACCAATTTAATTGATAAGTTTATTCCTACAATACCAATAAAGAGCAAAAACAGTGCGCCTTGGTTTAGTCAGCAGCGTCGACGACTAAACAACAACAAAAAAGCGCTTGTTCAGACTAGCAGATAAGAACACGTTATCAGTTTCTTGGCTCCGATACAAAAAGTGCGACATCGATTAACAGTCGCTTCTAAAATCCACCCACCGTCATTTGTTTCGTCATGACTTGTCGTCTTTACTCTTAAATAACCCTTTATCATTTCGGAGTGTAGTTAATCTAAGTAGTCATTCTGAACTGTCTCTCATCGACAACAACGGCGTTTCAGTTCCACGGTCAGAGTTTGCTCAGCTCCTTTATGAGTCATTTTCATTGGTGTTTCCTTGTGAGGACTTCATCTCCCACCTTAAACAGGCTTAATGATATTTCTATCTGCAAGCTATTCATTGAAGAGGCCGGCATTTTGTCTCTACTAAATGAAGTTATATTATCATCTGCCTCTGATCACACCGGCATGAATAATAAGATACTTAAAAATACTGCTCATGGCACTTCTGGCATCTTGACAGCCATTTTCTTAGAGCCATTTTCTACAGGTCTAATTCCTCAAGACTGTCGTATAGGTAAGGTAATTCCCATCTTAAAATTCGGTGATTGATCCTCCCCACTGAACTATCGATCTATCTCACTAAACGGAATTATTTGTAAGCTTCCGGAGCACATCGTAAAATCTGAAGTCATGCGCTATTTAGAGGACCATTATATTAGTTTCAAGTATCAGCACGGTTTTCGCAGGGGTTACTCATGTGACACTCAACTTGCCGGTTTCGTTCACAATTACTTACATACATCTTTTGAAGCTGGTTTGCAAGTTGATGCGATTTTTATTGACTTCTCGAGGGCTTTGGACCGCGTTTCCCATCACACGCTTCTGCTAAACCTTGCACAGCTTAACAGACATTCTAATGTTCTCTCATGGATAACAGGCTTTCTCTCAAATAGGTTTCAGTTCACTTCCCTTAGCAGCTGCAACTCTTCTTTTGCCCAGGTGACATCTGGAGTTCCCCAGGGTAGCGTGCTGGGTCTATTACTTTTTCTCAAATACATTAATGACCTATCCACTTGAGTTTCATCTCATGTCCGCCTTTTTGCTGACGACTGCGTCATCTACCGTAACATCTCTTCTAACACCGATCGCCAAGGTCTCCAATCAGACCTGGACCACATAACCACCTGGTGTTCTTCGTGGCTAATGACCCTCAACCATAACAAAACAAAACAAATGTCGTTTAACAAATGCTCTTCTCAGACTCCAACTTCTTACCTTCTGAATAACAATACTGTTGAACTCACTTCTACCTATAAGAACCTGAGTGGCCACTTTCAGTCTGATTTGTCCTGGCGCTACCACGTTCATGTCACCTTTGCTTCTGCTAACCGTTCCCTTGGATTCATAAAGCACAATCTTAAACAAGGAGCCACTCACTTACGTAAACTTGCTTGTACCACTCAAATCCGCCCCAAAATTGAATATGCTTCTGCCATGTGGGATCCTGAGCAAGCCTACATTATAATAACATCGAGTCCCTGCAAAACCGTGCTGGGCGTTTCATTTCCTCTGACTACTCTCCATTTTCGAGTGTTACCTCATTCAAAAGTCAAGCTGAGTTGCATGACCTATCACGGCACCGTAAATATGCCCGTCTGTCATTATTTCACAAGCTCTATCATTATGCAGCGCATCACGACGATTTTTTTTTAAATACCACCTATTGCTTTTCTACGTCGCGACCATTCATTCAATGTAGCGCGCATCACATGCCACTCATATAGTTACGCACGATCATTCATACCACGGACCATAATCGACTGTAACAACCTACAGGCTCACAGTGAAACTGAACTAGATATGTTTAACTTTCAAGAGCTTGTGCATAGTTCTACTAATACTTAAGGTTCTTTTTTATTCCTTGTTCTCTTATGGTCTTTGTATAATTTTTGTTTTTTATCTGTGTACCATCATATATTTGCTTGCGCCCCCCCCCCCCCACGTAATACCCTCATACAGAGGGCCTTTAGGGGTATTTTGAATGAATAAATAAAATAAATACACAAAGATAGATACTAACATGACATCGACGTTTCTTTCTTTGCAATGAGTACTTTCGCAGAAGCGAATTGGCTAGCCTTTCGTGAAACACTCTCTATATATTCGAAGCAGCCTGGAGAATAATATGCATTGGTGAGTTTCAGTGTTTTTGGGTGTGCTCTTCCATTAAAAAAGCATGTTTGTAAATTTCCTACCCGGATTCTCATTGAAATGCGATAGCATTTTGCGGCGTCATTTGTTATTGTGGAACGAACGGCGAGTGTTACTGACGTTGGAACTCACTCACGGGGAATGGTTCTTGTCACCAAACTGAACCCCGAACAAGAGTTGCATTCAAAATTAACGCACTGATGAGTTATTCGAATGAGGCTGAAATTATATTTATTTGTGTGCCTACCGCTACCATACGAAGTATGCTTGGCTGAGCAAGTTAGTTGCGAACTTTGTCAACGAGGAGCAAGATTTCTGGTACGAAAACAAATTTTAATAGAAAAACAAGTATAAAAAAATTCCGAGGGCACCTAAGCGCTTCTTATAAGTTTTGAACGCGAAAGCATGAGTGTTCAATTGAACGCCACTGAGCGCTCCTCGCTGGCGACTGCGGCGCCACTGGTTGAGGTAGCGGCCGGAGTGCGAAACTCGGCGCGACGCGTGCTGATATTACGTGTCCTCTCATCATCATCATCACCCTAGCTGCGGGTCCCGGTTGACGACATCAGACCTCAGACCGGAACGTCAGGCCTAATGTCGGGCCAGCGCTTACCCGCGTCTCCCCTCACGTTAAACAGGTGCGCGTTCCTGTTGACTACGTTAGACCTCAAAGTGTAACGGCAGGCTTAACGTTACGTGACACGTCTAACGTCACGCCGGCGCATACCAGCGTCCCTTCCCCCCCCCCCCGCCCCCTTCCCGGTGCGCCGCCAGCAGTTCGGCTGGTTCCTTAGCAAAAATGACGCCGTTGCTATGGAGCCTCATGACTCCTCGGAGCCAATGTCATTTTAGTACCGTTTAGCTCAGGAGGAATTTAGGTGCCGTTTAGGTCAGTCAATGGGT
Source organism: Ixodes scapularis (assembly GCF_016920785.2). Taxonomy (NCBI): domain Eukaryota; kingdom Metazoa; phylum Arthropoda; class Arachnida; order Ixodida; family Ixodidae; genus Ixodes; species Ixodes scapularis. Next base: position 7,872 of record NW_024610172.1, read on the forward strand.
ATTTGGGTGCCATTTCGCTCAGCCAATTGGCATTTAGGTACCGTCTTTTGCTACTACAAACAGCAGATAACGCGGCTTTCGCTCCATGAGACAGTTAGTGATTTCGGATTAGAAGCGTTACAATCGAGTTTGTTTTTAGAGCACCAAAAATAGCCACGTGCCTATTACCTTTCCTCTTAAAAAAACAAAAATCTGATTTGATGCGTTTTGACTATGCCCAGCATAGTTTCACTTAATCTATAAATTTATTATTAATAGATAATTAGGTCACTAGGTCAAAAATATTAACAATCTTATCGCAATTCCTTTGGTTCTTGATAACTTTCCTGCATAGACCTTTTTACGATATCAATACGACATCATAGTTTCTTTATGTGACCTCTTGTTTTGCTGGAACGACTTGAGCGATACAAAATGAAGCACCCTGTATACTGTAGATATATTTTCTTTACGAGTATTTTGTCTTCCTGCCACATTTATTTTCTTAGGTTGAGTTTACCTTTTTATGTGTTTCATTGTCATAACTACGCTTCTATTTTGGGCACAGTCATTGATTTTAATGAGCTTAAACCTTTTTGGGGAACGTCGAACTGTGAAAACCAAATGTGTGCGGAAAATTACACGGCGCCACTAAAATACCTCTCGCTGTATATGCATTATGCACGAAAATATCTTCAGGAATACTAATTGGATGCATAGAAACTACATTTGCCCGGTAATTTGTAGTTGTATCTACCCATTCTTGCAACCGTTAAGCCATCCTTGACACTTTTCTTATTACGGCTACTTTTTCTAATACGGTTACACTACTACTACTCCTATCATCACTTCAATCACTAATACTATCACCCCGTCGACGCCTATTACTGCAACATAAAATACTACATATAATAACAATATTCACATGTATTTATTTATTTCCGATTAAGATAATATGCAACTACAGCTAATACTAATAGCAATAATTAATTAAGACATGCGTAACTCTTCAAAAGCAGAGACGGAGCACGACTGGAATCGCCCTTCAAGCATTACAAGATGTAGTGTAGCGGAAAACATGCGGTGATTTTAAAGATAAGTAATAAAACATTACGCTGCAAGAATATGAGACATATAAACTCCACTTGAGATATGCTAAAATTTACGAACACACTAGAACTAAAAATTAGATATACATATAAATTTATCGATAGATCACTATAGACAGTCGCAAAAAAAAAAGCAGTTTCTCTTCCAACTTTCGTGTACCGCGAAAACGGGCATTGATAATCTTTCGCGATTCTATTGCGGGCATCTTATGCAAGACCAAAATATATCGTGAAGCTATGCATGCTATAAAATCCTGAAACATGATGTATTGGGGTTAAAATCGGTCAATGATTTCCCGCAGTCTTTTTTAAGGTGTCTTGCTTTGCACTAGGTATACATCTTAGCATAAAATCAACAATAAAAATTCCGACTTTTCCCAGGACATACATAAAGCATCTTGCCCGATAGACCAGAGTGAGGTACCTGCAGTGGTGGTGCTCTGAGTGAAATAAAGAGAATGCTAAACTTTGTTTTCTGCTTTGAAAAAATGGCTGCCCAGAGGAAACCAACCGCGTGCATGAAACAAAATTATTTGAAGTTACTTACAACTATTTTGTCCCCTGTAACTTTAAATGGTATGCTGAGGTTTAAGTAGGCTTCCGAGCATTGTACCACAAGCTTCGTCCAAACAAAATTCATAAATCCCTGGAAAAATACCGTAATGCAATCAAGATTTTATATAATATAATATTTCTAAACAAAAATACAGAGATAACCTTATGTGACTCAGGGTATAAGCTTTCTTTTGTTACTAAAAGTGAGTATAATGCAATATACAGAGTCGTTTCTGTATTCTCAACCTTAAACGTGACGTCCGCATATTGCCACGAACAGCAAAAAACACGCTAGATGTTTAGTTTTCGGTAAAGTGAAAGATAATATTTATGTTGAACATTGAATGCATATTAGCTGCCGGAATGATACTTTGTTGGGATGAAGAAAAGAGAAGAGAGTTGAGGTAATCGCAGTATAGTGTAACAGTCAATCTCTGTTAGCTTTTTTAACCGGGTCTTTGGTTATTTTTAAGCTACCTCAATTGAGCCAAGAGAGTCGACATAATATAGAAGAGAAGCGCTTAAAACAAAACAATCAGCTTTCGTTAAAGCTTTTAGACCGCATTACAAGCGAAGGCTATATAGCAGGCTTACGTTCAGGCCCTCAAAAACATTGTTCTAAAATCTGAAAAAATGAAAAACAATGTTTATCTTCGTGCATTCCTCGAAGATTAAAGAATGCCATATATTCAGTATATTGACAATTGAGAAATGCGTAGTTTGTAGATTTTAAATGTGAGCCGTTTGTAATAGTTTCTCTACGTCTGGATATTCATGAACAAAGAAAATGTTGGTGCAGGCCAAGATTGGAGAAAGAATGAGCCTGAATAGGAAGACGGCACAAAAACATCGTGAAGAATGTTGTTCTCTCGTCGTCGTCGTCTTACTTGTTTATTATTTTTTAGTCTTCAACACACGAACACACTTTTTTTTTTAGTAGGTCCCTTCATCATTATAATATGACGGTAGTAAAATCATTTACATGGTTCAGCTAGCGAATTTCTTGGCAACTACGCAATGCAGGATGCAAGTTTTCACAAGCCGAATGTCACGTCAACAGCAGGTTGCGGTTGTCTAGTCACCCGATGTTAGAAAAGCAACTACGGAAAACCGGCCACGAAACAGTGGTCATGACCTAGTCCCACGGGGCTGATTCCAACTTGTGGTTGACAATGCGTGTGTCTATTCCCAGTGTGAGCCTGTATTCGGCGTGGCTTTTTCTTGTGACATTTTGTTCATGCCGGTGCGTATCGGAAGATTAAAATCACGACTCTGGGGCATTTCTAGAGCTCAGCTTTCTCACACCTACTCTCTAGCGAACCAACAGTTGTCGCGAAACGACCGAAACTCAAGGTTAACATAGGAGAACCGGAATTATTATTCTCCCTCTGTCATGACTGCAGAAACCGGCGCGCACACTCTGTATAAATGCGTTCGTAAATACCGCTTTGAGAACTTCTTACATTGTGCGCCCCTTACAAAAATTCTAGGTAGGCTTTCCTTGCCTAAGTATCATTTCGTAGATCCGGCATCTTGTCCCATAATGCGTGCTGTAATGCACCATTAGGACGTTGATCACTGACGCTAAAAGTAACTCTAGCTACAAACAAAGAAAAACTTTGTGGGGTAGAAAAACGTTAATAGTAGTTTGAATGAAATAGTTCAGCATCGCTCACGACATTAAGAGTACAAAGGCAAGTCACAAAATGATAGCTTTCTTGGCACTTTTAGAGCTCAAAAACTCTTGCTACACCATTTCATTTCAATCCATAATCGCACACCCCAATACACCCTTCAAAGGTCCATCGAGCAGCATTGGCGGCCGCCATTGCTTAGACACGAAGCGTGCGATTGTATTCGAGTCGTCGGCAAACGTTGACGCAACCCTCGTGCCCAATGCGTGCACAGGGAGCGTGCTTAAACACAGGCGAAGTCGGATAACTGGCGCAGCAGCGACCAGATAGTGCGCACTTTGAAAAAGGGTCCATTTTTAAGTGAAACTTCTTCACTAGGAAGAATCAGTTTCAGAACACAAGTTAATAAAAGTATATTGTTTATCTAGTTCACATGTTATGGTCTCAAATCTTACCTGCTGTCCAGTCATTTTGCAAAACATTTCCCCTACTTTCTTAATGTCATTATAGCACTCGGACGGAGAGGGGGGCTCTTGCGACATTGCTCCTGCAAAGTGATATTGGAACGACATTCGTGAAGTGCATTAAAATCAACTGGTCTTTTGAGACTTACCGTACGTTTAACCGTGATTGAAAGATAAACATAAATTGGGCCTATCCTATGCATTTAAATAGCACCAGGACAGACCAGCACGTAGCTCGGCGTTAACACGCACGGTGTCAAAACATTGTCAAAACACGACGGTGTCAAAACTTTTGATACAGTACCTCATGCGCGTTTAGTTTCAAAGCTTCGTCACTTACAAAATGTCCCCTTGATAGTTGACTGGATGTCGGCTTTTCTTACCAACAGAACCCAATCAGTGATGGTTAACTATAGTGTTTCATCTCAGCTGCCTGCGATCTCGAGAGTGCTCCAAGGAAGCGTTCTCGGACCCTTACTTTTTTAAGTGTATATTAGCGACCTCCCAGAAAATATTACGTCAACAATTGGACTCTTTGCCGACGATTGTGCTATCAATCGAAAAATATCTTTCCCAGCCGATCACTTAATTCTTCAAAACGACCTGAACATAATCAGCGAGTGGTGTGTTACATGACAAATGAAAATAAATTTTAGTAAATGCCGCGTATTGACAGTGACAAAAAAAAACATCGTCATCTTTCCAATATTCAATTTTAAACCAGGTTATTAAAAATGCACCATCGCATAAGTATTTAGAGGTTAATTTTACCAGCAACTTACCCTGGAAAACGACCATAGAGAGCACAATCACAAATGCATCTAAGATGCTTGGTTTCTTAAAACATAACATTCATTCCGCTCCACAAACAACGAAGCTACTAGCTCACAAATCATTCATCCTTTGGAAACTAGAATATTCCAGTATATTTTGGAATCGTCACCAAAGCTATTTAACCATAAAACTAGAAGCTCTGCAGAATAAAGCTACGTGATTCATTTGTCACGAGTTCACCACCTTCACAAGTGTCACAGACTTTAAGAGAACCTTGGGCTTAGATCCTTTAGAGATTCGGCGGAATATTGCTCGTTTATGTTTTTTTCATCAAATATATTACGACGGATCATTATTCAAAACGTTTCTGTACTCACCGGCACGGTTCATACCTGCTAGACTTGATCATTCTTTCAAAATTGGGCGCATTAAGTCACGTTCTAACCTCTTCATGTTTACACCACTCCCTTTAGCCATCAAGGAATGAAATGGTCCCCCCAGTGATATTGTGGTTTTATCTGACCCGATATTGTTTAAACAGAGTTGTGACGAGTTGTTTTGTTTACTTGCTAGTGCATGACGGTTTTTGTTATTGTTAACTTCAGTGTTTGTACTGTTCGAGTTCCACAATGTGTGTGCAATTCATTGCAAGTTTTCCTCTTTTGTACACTTTGGAGTTTTTGTTGTTGCATTAGTGAATAAGTTTGTTTTCTTCAAAGTTTCTCATATATGCATCAGTCACGAGTTCTCCCCCATTCTTGTCACCCCCCTCATGTAATACACCAATAGATGCTTTTGAGGTCAATAAATGAAATGATATGAAATCAGATACAAATCAGTGATCATCGATGTAGTAGCCACAAAAACAGAATCTTGTAAAAACAACAACGCCACAAAAGATTACAAAAAAGAACAGTCCGATGTCAAATTAACGAAACGGAGAAGGGGTGCCTCTTTTAAATAGCAACCATATTGCCCATGATACAGGACGCTGATAATGTTAAGATTGTAGCAAACTAACGCTAGTGTGTAATAATTTTTGATTGCGCATCGTTTCAACAACTCAAAACAGTAAGCTCCAAATATACCCCTTCTGCAATTTAATTCCGTTCCTGAAGTGGTGTTTCTGCATTTGAATTAACATTTTGGTAGGAAGCACGTTTCTTCCGAGTTAAATGAGAGCTTCCCTTGTTATATTACTTCTGTTGCTGGTTATTTGTTCTTTCTTTGACAACCGCACTCTGGAATTTCTACTCTTAAAGGGGCCTTCTAATTATGTTTGGACTGGTTTGATAATTGCGCTGAAACGGAGCTCATAGGACGCATTATAGAGGGCAAGAGTGCAAAAGACACGGAGAAGTAGAAGAACAGGACCGGAGAGGACAAAGCGCTACAATCAACTGGCGTCTTTAATGTGTAAGAGGAAAACGAACCTGGCGATTTTTTAGTGATAGAAGAGGAAGAGGAAGGCTGCTGTCAAAGCAAAAAAAACTAAGATTTTTTTTTTACTTGGCAAAGATACGTTTTGATGCACCAGTCCAAAGGCTAGCTGACTCTGGATATCCCAGTTCTATAGTGTTTGCTGTTGCTGAAATTTTGGCAGCGTCCAACAGAGCTCAAGAAGGACCTGTTTCGAAAAGCCGTCCTGCTATAGTGCCTTACATTCAAAGAATAACACGCAACTTCAAAAGGGTAGCCTCCAGGTTCGGAGTCACTGTAGCTATTTCTGTTCCGGACAAATTCAAGAGGCTGTGTTTCAAGGTCAATTCTGAGAAGCGTCTACAAGACCAATGCAGTGTTCAGCACACACAAAAGTATGTCACCTGCCTTATAGGGGTCGTCTACAATATTCCGCTCTCCACTGGGAAAGTGTACGTGGGCCAATTTGCCCGGTGTGTCAACATCAGACTACGTGAAACATCAGACTACGTGAAATCATCTCCGGCACGGACACCTTCCAATACATATCCGAGACTGCAAGTGCACCCCTGGGTTTGCTAAAACCAGAATCTTCAATCAATACCACAACCCGAGAGCCAGGGAAATCTATGAGGCTCAAATCATCAAAGCCAGAGACGCGCTTGCATTAGCGCACCGTTAGTAGCCTTTTCTGACAGAGAACTCCAATACCTCACTTTCTTTTCTTAAGACGCCACAATTTTTCAAGTTTTCAGAGCGCAGGTCTTAGGCACCCGTTTCCGACTTGAGCGGCGTCGGCGTCGGCGTCGCCGTCGGCGTAACCACGCAGTGCATTATGGGACGCGTGACGTCACGATGACGTCCTCGGCATCCGTATTGTCATCGCCACTGATGACGTCATCAGTGACGTCAGATGATGGCATCGGCATCGCCATCGTCATCGTCACTGATGACGTCATCAGTGACGTTACTTATGACGTCACCGCCATCGCTACGTGACCTTATAAGGTCACGTGACTACCGTGAAGTCATGTGACCCCGGTGACGTCACATGACCCCCCGTGAGGTCACTTGACCCTCCTGAGGCGACGGCGACGCCGCTCGGAGGGAGGTGTAGCAGACAGGATGACGACGTGAGGAGGAGGCAGAAGGGATATGCCTTCCCCTCAGTACCCTTCCCTCCTCCTCCTCAAGAGCTGTATTCTACTTCGGCGGTACAGGGCGTTGTAATCGGCTTTCATTTTTATTTCTCTTTTAGGTTTCTTTTTAAACTTCTTTCTTTTCGTCTAGTTCTTGTTCGTAATTGTGTTTTTTTTCTGTAGTCTCATTTTCTCAGTCCTGTTTTTCGTTATCGCTTTTCATAAAATAAAAATTTTACTTTCCTGTCTTTAGTTCTTTTGCTTTGACAACAGCCTTCCTCTTCCTTTTGTATCACTAAAAAATCGCCAGGTTCGTTCTCCTCTGTCACATTAAAAAAACGCCAGTTGATAGCAGCGCTTTGTCCTGTCCTGTCCTGTTCTTCTACTTGTCCGTGTCTTTTGCGCTTTTGTGCTCTATACTGCATTACCTACTAGCCCAGCAGTTAATCCTGATACATAAGACGCTGTCATGGAGGAAAGACTTCTTTCGAAAGTTCGCATTATTATGGGAGTTATAAGTATATTAAATTACACACATAAGCGAAAGCGAAAAGGTTTCTCTCTATGACCCATTCTGAAAAGTTAATTGATTGAAGGGTTGGAGCAGAGCGGCTGGCACAGTGACTGCGGGCAGTGTTGTACACACTGCTTAAGAAGAGGAACAAAAGCTCGTTCCTCGTTCCTCTTTATTTTCGGAATGCGTTCCAGTTGCAAGTTTCATTTGTGAAAAAGGAACTCGCTCCCTTTACGATTTTGAAAATGGAACGTATCGTTACATATATGTTACTTTTGTATTTTGCTAATACCATATTTAGTTAAATCAAACTAGGTTGTTTTTTTTATATACGTCTCATGAAATGGGCCTTCACACGAATTTGAACGCCGTGATGGAAAGACACTCAGAGAAGAAAACAGCCGGGTGGCTTTAAGTAATTAACACTTGTAGAGATCTTGCTCTTCGAGAGAAAAAAATATTGTTAATCATTTTTACAATTTTTTTAGTTTTCTCCTTAGAAATGAAATAGAAATGACCTAACTAGACTAAAAAATTAGAAACAACGTTTCTTTTTTTGTTTCTGTAAAGACATACCGAGTTCCCGTTCCAGTTCCACCGATGCAGGATGGAACTTCGTCGTTCCTTCGTTCCTTCTAAAAGGAACGCGTTCCAGGAACACCGGTCCTTTGAACGCCGTACGGTACAACACTGGCTGCGGGTTTGATACATGGCCTCCGCGCCGAGGGCGGGTATGCACCGTCATCAATGCTCCTTATCTCGTCCTAAATGGAGGCTTCGTACATGGTCGTGCCGTCGTAAAATGAAATTCCGTGTCCACTACACCGCGCCCCACCGCGCTGAGAAGAGCTCGATTAATCAAAAGTTATCTGTCCTGTAAATAACACGCCAAGCGTTTTAAAGATGTTAAGTATTTATATGTCTAAGTCTGACAACCTGAAATATTTATCCCCTTATACATATTCATACTCAGGGCAAAAAAAAAGGACAAATTTTATTTGATGTACGTTCTTTCTTTTTTTGAAAGCATTACATTGTGTCCTTTTTTCCAGAAAGAAAAAGTGGTTTCTTCAAATTCGTAATTAGTTCGAAGAGACATTTACCTGAAAACAGTAATGTGGTGTCATCTGCTTAAATAACATTGCAGTTTCATTTATGTTCATGGTATCGTTCAATATACTAAATAAAAACGGACCGAGATTGCTTCCATGGGGCACACCTGATAAAATTGGGTTTATGTCGAAAGAATGGTCGTCTAGAAATTTTAGTTGTACAAATTTCTTTCGCTTGCGTGAATGCGACGTCAAGTTCATTGAAGCTTTTCTGCGAAAGCCACACCTAGAAGTTCTTTTTTTTAAATAATAGGTATGATTTAAATTATAGAAGGCTTTCGTGAAAACTACAAAAAAGGGACCTTTTTTCAAACTTTTTTAAAATAAATTACTGAAATTCCAATATAGGTGTTTCGTTTCACCGATGTTTCCAAAATCCAAATCGCTGTACATAATGTATGGAATGTCTCTAGCAGAAGTCAGACATTCTGGAGGAAATAACATTTTCCGGTCCTTTTGAATAAATAGGTAATATCGAAACAGGTTTGGGGTTTCCTATGCTATTTTTGTTTTATTTTTATACAAGACTAACCTTTGCGAGCTGTATTCGCCTATAACGAGACGTTGAATATATAACTTAAAAATGGCAATACAAAATCTAAAACCATATTTCACAGACTCGATCTTGATATCGTCTGCATCGCAGCTTGCAGTGTTATTCATTTCCCAAAAAAACGAACGTCACTTCAGTATCTACAACTGGGCTCAGAAATAAAGCTTCTTTATTCAAAATTTCTCCATAACGAAAACCTTTACTGACCAAATGATATAGGTCAACGAAGCGTCTAGGTCAATGAAACGGCTATTGAATTCATTGTCAAAGCAGCTACCAGTTAGTTCTTTGCTGTGCTAACAAACTCGCATAACTTTTTTTTGTTACGGTTCAGCACAGCATTGAGTTTCCTCCACCTAACATCTGCCTCATTTACACACATCGAGAAAAATTTACCAAAATAGTTCACTTTCACATTTTTAATTCCCTTCATTAGTTGGTTGCGATATATATAGGGTGTTTGTGAGAAATCCGAACCCGGCTTTTCGCACCGCAAAAACAAACTGGACATCGCGGAGAGCTTAAGCTCCGTCAGAGCGTAAACCCAGCCATTCGAGGAAGATGCCAAAGTTTTAGCACCAATCGTTATCTTATTCAAAAGTTATAATTTCAATGGAAACCTTTATAATTTCAATAAAAAAATGGGGCCCATTTTCGCCCTTTTTCGGTCTCTGGCGTCAAAAGGGCTCCATGAAATCAAAAGCTCCGTCGGCCGCCATTTTTGAATTGAAATTTTAGAAAATCACTTATAAATTTTGAATAAGATAACGGTATCGTGCTGAAATTTTGGCGTCTTGCTCGAATAGCTGGGGCTACGTTCTGACAGGTTTTGAGCTCTCCGCGATGTCTAGTTTATGTTTGCGTTGCCAAAAACCCGGGCTCGAATTTCTCACAAACACCAGGTAAGTTTAAAGCTCTAAGCACGCCAAGATTTTGCGAGTTTTGCGAAGGTCGTATATTGTGTACCCTTTCTTTTATTATGCCCCATAGTTCTGGGGTGATCTAAGTATTGCGAATTATTTTGCCCTGCTGAAGTGACATACAAGGAAAGTGTTCCTGGTACATGTTCTGAAACCTAGATAGGAACATATTATAGGAATGATCTCCGTCAGTTGTCTGAAAGACGTCACATATATCAAGGTTGTGGATTTTCTGTTAAGAGGTGTCCAGGTGGTTCGATGTAATTTATTGAAAGAAATACTGGTTCAGGGTCTTTCTTATGCAATGTACTTTTTTACGACACAAATAGGTACAGTGATGATCGCTTCTGTCGGTACTTATTACTCCTGCTTTATATATAATGTGTGCGTATTCGGTATGAATAGGAAAAGCAGCAAAGAAAACGTAGGAGGCTTTTAGGTAGGCAAGGCGTTTGTATTCATACATCCCAATTGACGACATATGAAATCAGCAGCGCAATCTAGTTTGGGCGCCGAATAACATGCTTTGTCTCACCAGTTGGCTTCGGCGCTGGCAAAGGCAAGGGCGCGAAAGCGTAGTTTTGGAGAATCGTTCGCTCACACAAGCACTCGCGCAAAGAAAGCGTTTTCGAAAACCAGACATCCGCGCCCGTGCCCTTGCCGGCACTCAAATCCAAATTTCGAACTGAATTGTGCGTGCGCCATGTTGGTTACGGCGAAGAACCAACGACTGGCGGGAACACGAGCACGTGCATGCGCAAGGACGAGCGTAAAACAATACCAACCCTTAGCTCGCAGTTGTGGGTGAGGATCAATGACGGTGAGCAGTAGGCCTCGATATTTACCGATGACACTAAGAAATTAAAAAAGAGCAGAGAATCTCGACCCAACAAAGATGGCAGCGTACAGAGAGTTTCTAGACGTTTTAGCAATTTGGCATATCGACCATGGCTGAATAGTCTGTTCAAATTGCATCTTTGCAGATGCGTCGAAGATCATGTTTGTATTAAAAATCGCCGTCCAAAATTACTTTGCATTATTTTCCATTGCAAATATCAAAATTGATTCATGAAAAAACTCTGAAGGTTTTCGTCTGGATGGCAGTACACACCGACTGTCACGTTTCGGTTAATGCATAGAGATATAAGTTCGTATTTTTTGATTAACACACGAGTATTCGGCCAGAACTTCCGCAAAAGAAATGTTTCTTTACCACTAAACACTCAGCACCTCAGCGACTGCTGATTCAGTTTAGAAAAAAAAAAGTTATATATAGACTGGTTAAACGCAGTGTTTTCTTCAACGTACCAGGATTCAGTTAAAATAATCACGTCGAATGCACATTCGAACAGAGCAAGAAGTACTTCAAGCTGAACACTCTTGTTTTTAGCGGATTTAAGTGAAATAGTTTATGAAATTCTGCAAATTTACTTAAGCAAGCATTTCCATAAATCAATGGCATAATATAAACCGAACTTGTCATTATGAAGGATCAAAACTAATACAAAAGCAAGGGTCAGCATGAGGTACACAAAACTATCCAAGGGACTTTCACTTAACAGGTAGAAGCGCTCTCGACCCGTCCTTCTGTCTAATATAAAACCTAACATTCTTGTTCCAGCCGCACTTGTAATCATGATTTTGTGCCCAGTCGTTGGTCACCCTAAGCGAAACAGTTTTCCTTTGTCAAGTACTCAAGATGGTAGCGATACGCCTTTGGACTATACAAGTTCACATTTCCCCTAAAAAATGAATCCACCTATTGCCTCGAAAAACAAGCAGTGATATCATGCACCTTATATCTAGGTGGCGGAAGCCTGCGCATTGAAACCAGATTGGTCACGGTGAGATGATGTACATTTATTTTCGCAGCCACCTCATTCGCCATCGACGAAAGATACTAATTTCTAGATACAGAGGCGCCTTGCAACCCATTATTTAATAATATTTTTTGCATTCAATATCACTGAAATCGTACGCGAGCGGGTAAGTCTCGTTGGATTGTTGCCGGTTTTTAATAGTTTTAATTTTTTTTAAGTTACTGATTTGTTTATGCTGATTGCGCCTGTGCTTGAGCACTTCGTCATACTGGTGAAACATAATTTGCACCGACTTGTTGATACCCTCTACAGCGCTTTTAAGGTCCATAGTGATGTCTAATATTTTATGCTTAAAAGTACGCTTTCAAATTAATTATCCTGGTTACTTTTAGGTTCGTCTCTATGACGGCCTCTTGACTTTGCCGTTCTGCATGTTAGAAAGTGCCATGCGCTAGTTCAAGATTCTTTCTTTGATTTGAAAAAAGATTCAGGGACTGCGGAGCACTCTCTACAATGGTAAAAATAGCAAATGCTTCCACAGGCCATACCTCCCTCTCCTTCCACTCCGTGGCAGGACGAACAAGCATCAATTTTAGAACGGTCAAGCAATATTTTGAGGATGGGTCTTCTCAAAAAGTTTGTACAGGAGCAAATTTAACACCTTTAAAATTTATTGGCAGTCGATTAACCCTTTAAAATTTTGGCATCATCTGGAGATGGCAAAATAAGTGAAATAACTCAGTATTGAATTATACATAAATTATAATTATATGGACGTTACCTAGAAACAGTAGTGCTCAAATACGAACTAAAAAGCATGGTAGCTTTAGTCACTAGATTATTCGTAGGTCCTATTTGTATCGCAGACGATGTTTCGAGAGAAGGGATCTCCCTGTGCAGAATCCAAGCTGGAACTTTTGAATGGTTCAGTGATTCCCATAAAGGCCCAGTCCATACAAATCTCAAGTATTCTGAAATGAGGACTAGCTAAACGCATGAAATCGAGTACCGTTGAAGGATGTACCCACAACCTTTGAACACCACAAATTAAAAAAAAATATATATTCTTCAGCCGTGGAGTTTAAATACACGTGAAAGATAAATATGTGAACCAATCAGTGAGATGAAGCGGTTCAACAAAACAGCGAAAAAACCACTTCGTTGAAGCACTACACTTCCACAAAATTTTAATTCGATATTGTTTGAAATAACTACTTATTTTGAATTAAAGTTAATCCTCCCGTGATTGACAAGACGCGATGATTCCGATTGAGCCCTGTTCAATATATGAGCCTTATGTGGATCACAGATGTAACTGTATAACCAAGTTCCCGTTGAAAATACGCATGGAAACAATCAACACGACGGCAAATAATCGTCTTCGCAGTCGCCATCATATACCTCGAGTGCGAAAACTGCTGAGGCACGGGACCCTGAACATTAGTAGCACGATACTGTGGAAGGACACAAGGCACCATGCTAAGCGACTCTTGATTCAGGGGGCTAAATATAAATATATGCCGCCTAAATAATGAACATCCAGGATGTTTTCTAGAGTTTGTTTACCGAAACCTTAAAACAAATATCCACATAAATATTTTAAGTCACCTGTTTTAGAATTAGTGCTCCATTCGCCAACTTGCATCTCTCAACGGAACAGAAAAGGCCATTTTAATACAGATTTGGTTATGGATTGTGTAAACGTACTTATGAAAAGCTGATTTCGAAAATTGCGTGTTCAATTATTCTTCACTTCACTAAGTATTATATTTTTATTCAAGTAAACCATGAAACAATTCTGAAATCGAATTTTACTCCCTGCACGTCGTAAAAAGTGAAATGAAAAAAAAAAATAGGGAGCTAAAAAAAAAAAAAAAGATTGAAGTACACCTAAGCTTTCTTGATGAGTTTTGAATGCGGAAGCATGCAAGCCGGTCGCCCGCTCCCTTATTCGTCTGCTGCGTACTTTTCGTCGCCCGTCGGCACGTGTGCTCCCCTGGTGATCTCGGACGCTCCGCGTTGATGGGCAGGCAGCGCCATGAGGCGAGCGGTCGTGGAAACTGACGAGCGCAGCGGACGATGGAGCCCCGCCGACGTGCGCCAGCCAGTGGAATCGAAAGAAACTATCTGCCGTTTTCGCGGTTCAGGCTGATGACGTCAGCTCGCTCTATCGCACAGTTATACTTTCACATTAAAATTTTGCTATAGAACTCTTAAAATAACAGAACACCTCGTTCATATTTGCTTTCATTCTAAAGCTCTCTGCCTTATCAGTGCGGCACATCCGCGGCTCTACGGGACGTCAGGAAGATCCACGTCGCGTATTGGATCAGAGCTTACCTCACCAGCACCGGGATCAAAAAGGATAAATTGCCGACGAATGTTTCCTAAACGTTTTGTTAAATAATTTTCTGATCCACATTTTGTAGAATAATTAGCGATGTGACGGAAATTGCCGAATTTTATAATGCTCAGAGCTACGCACCATCTATCGTGTGGTAAAAGAAGCAAGAGAAAGATCAGACTGCGCCTGCACATAGCCACCTGTCTGCTGAGAAACATGGCTTAGGTGGTGATGATGGGCGTGGTCGATCGACGTGCTGGAAGCTCATCGTTCCGCGTAGAGCGCTATCCTTGACCGAATTCTTGTCGCGTGTCGCGATGATAACCCAGCACGTCCTAGAAAGGAAGATGCATCTACTCGTGCGGCGATGTTGCGGTGGCACCCTCAAGGCAGCACAACCTCTCATGCAGTCGTCTTTGTTTACATCGACTACAGTGGTGATTTCTCAGCATTTGTGTCCTCGAACATCGCCCGGAATTCTAATTTTGCGCATTCCATGCGTGTGATGAAGTTTAAGATATTACTGGTGCGTACTGTATTTAAAGCGTGTATAAAGAATGCGAATTTCGACGCGTTTTTGTCAGCCGAGAATGTGATTAGTGTTAGCATTCCTTGAACGATAGCAACGTCTATGTGATCACGCAATCATAATTCTAGGTTGCTATATCTCTGCTAAGCTGACATTGACTTTTGCAATCGTAGACAAGGCGCGTGGCGAGATTTGTACTGTCAGTAAAGTCATGTTTTAAAGTTGTGATCGTCCAAGACGGCGTGCTGCATCTTTTCCTTTTCATTTTTCATCCACTCTACCCTGCGAGCCACACCTGACAAAATAAAAATTAAAGAAGCTTGAGCCCATATAAAACTTTGTGCATTGTTTCGTACGCCAGTGAGTGGCAGCGCGTCCCCTTCTTTTTCGAGATACCGCGGATACGGAAGACAGCGGCGGAGCAGTGGCTGTCGTGCTGACGATCTGGTGCGCTACCTACCGGTTTATGAGACCAGTCCCGTGCTATCGCTGTAGCACAACATATCTGATTGAATTTCGCTCAGCTGCGATGTGTCCATGGCTATCGCGGTGATGAGAGGCGACGATTCAGAAAATATGTCGGCGGCACTGGCGCCATCAGCGCAGTAAAACCCTGTGGTAAAAACCTCCGGCACACCGCCATCTTGCCGCTAACGTTCCCATTCTGCTACTGCCGAGAGTACTTCCGGTGCCGGTGACAGAGCACGTCACGACAGTCAAAATTACGCCGAGGCTTGTTTTACGGTGAGTTGGAGAGGAACAAATCTCGATCTTTCAACATTTTTTTTCTGTCGAAGTTTATAAACCAAAATGAAAAATTGAAAGCCGTTTACAACTCCCTGTAACGCCGAATTTGAGCGCGCCTCTTGAGAACGAGAAGGGAAGGGTACTGAAGGGGGGGATCATGTGACTTCGGGGGGGGGGGGGGGTCACGTGATCTCGGGGGGTCATGTGACCTTGACGATGACGATCCTATGACCTCATCAGTAACGTCACTGATGACGTCCTCAGTAATGATGACGATGACGATGCGGATGCCGATGACGTCACCAGGTTGCATGCAACCTGGTCTGCATGCAACAGGTTGCATACAACTCGGTATATGACAGCTGCATGCAACCCAAGTTGCAAGCCAGTTGCATGCAGCAGGTTGCATGCAACTCCCGAAGGAACCTGAGGTCCTCCCGAAGCAACCCGAGGTCCTCCCGAGGTCCTACCGAAGAAACCCGAGGTCCTCCCGAGGTCCTCCCGAGGTCCTCCCGAGGTCCTCCCGAAGGGACCCGAGGTCCTCCCGAAGGGACCCGAGGTCCTCCCGAAGGACCTCGGGTTCTTTCGGGATGACCTCGGGTTACTTCGGGAGGACCTCCGGTCCCTTCGGAAAAATTTACCCATAATGCACCACGCGGTTACGCCGACGGCGACAGCGACGGCGACGCCGCTCAAGCCGGAAACGGGCGCCTAAGAGCTGCGCTCTAAAAGGATGCCTGTTCGGCGTTCAGTGAATATTGAAGGTTTAATATGAAAGTTATTGGGGCGAATGTCCAAAGGTAATTTTATGCTCCACAGATTCTTTTAGCTACCTTAACTAACTATAGTTTTTGACTCCCCAGCCCTTTACCCTTTCCGGTATGCTCTCTAAAAAAAAAAAAGAAATTCATGATAGTTATTGTAAAATCGGCAAGTGAAAATGATTCCAAAACCAGCAGTCAAATATACCCGCACTCTTCAGTGCCGTGGTGTCAGAGGCGGGCAGGCTTGCCTGTCGAGCAAGTAGTCTAAAGAATAGAATATGCCAATCATGGTGTTCCGTGCTGGAGCGCTGGAACTGGAGCTAGCTTCCAAAGCATTCATTTGACACCATGAAACTGCTTCGAATCAGTTGGGAACCAATTCTACAGGCCAAAGAATGAACCCCTGCCTTCCACTGACCTCACTTTTTCCTTGTTGCCAGTTGAGACTTTCAGTTTGAAAACGACCAAAACTGTAAATTCAATAACTTCGTGAAAAAACAATATTTTGGCCTAATATTTGGGACACTACTTTAGCGATGTTTCTTGGTGAGTTTACCAAAATTTCAAGCAAAACGGAGGCAATAAAAAACCTTTGGAGTACCTCTTTAACTAACTTTAAAAATAGGTAAGTTCATTCTCTCGCAGAAAACCGATACAGCGAATCACGGTGAACGATAAAAACGACCAAGCCAATGCCGATCCAAAATATGATTGGATATCAAAAATTAGATGTAAGCAGACGCAACGAGAAAGTAAACATCATGCTAATTGCCCCTTCGAACATTCCATTATACAGATAGATTCTATTGTTTCAGTGTATTTTGTGTAGCTTGATAGAACACTTTCAGAACAGAATTCTACGTTCTGTTCGCACAACCAAGCTGCACCTGCGGATTTCCAATGCTGTTTTAACGTCGCCGCCTGAACCTACTTTTTGGAAAAGGCTAAAAAAAAAAAACACATACGTAGATGGAATCTACATGGAATCTACATGGAGTCGCCACATCGACAATGTGTGCAGTACGGCTCGCAAAAAGTTGGGATTTTTGAAGCGAAACCTAGGCAAAACCACAAGTCAGGTGAAATTGACTGCATACACAACATTTATACGGCCCACCTTAGAATATGCCTGCGCGGTGTGGGATCCGTACCGACACAATCGAATCGAAAAATTTGAAAAAAATACAAAGACAGGCTGCTCGCTTCATCCTCTCGAGATACCGCCGAATGGACTCCGTTATTAACATGCTCGAACAGCTCAGTCTCCAACCTCTTCACACCCGCCGAGAGATAGGAAGGCTAAAGGTTTTATATATGTTTTCAAAGGACTTACTAAATATGGACACATCTGATTTTTTACAACCACGTATTACTAGACCAGTAAGGGGGGCACACAATAGGGCTATGCAAGTTCCGCGAATTAATAATGACACATACAAGTATTCATTTTTTGTTAGAACAGTTGAAAGGTAGAACAAGCTTCCCAAAAGTGCTGTGAATTGTGACTCATTAGCATTATTCGAGAAATGTTTACTTGAATTATATCAGACTCTCCATTTCTGTTTATGAATGTGTAAAAGAAGTGTTCTTTTCTTGGTTAGATTCATTGATAGCTAGTGTAGCGTGATGTGTACCAGTGCGGTTTTGCAAATCATATGAAATATAAGATGTGCTAAGAAATGTATATAACATTGCATGAATTAAAACTGACGTTCCACTCCTGTAAAGCGCCCAGAAGGGCGCCCAGTATTTACAAATAAATAAATAAATAAAATAACGGCGAGTTGGGCTAGTTGGTTGTACATGCTTGAAGTGAGGCGCCAAAACAACGAGGACACAAAGAAAGAAGCAGACAGGACGAGGCGCCTCGTCCTGTCTGCTTGTCTCCTTGTGTCCTCGTTGTTTTGGCGCCTCACTTCAAGTAGATATATACATGAGCAATTCAGCATTTCGTTGAGCCACAGCCTCTCCTAATTTTGAAAAATTATCTTGCAGAAGCCATCTGCACATATATATATATATATAGAGAAATATTTATAACTCGAAGAAGTGTTCTACTGGGAACACCTACAACGAAGTTTATTACGACGTTTCGAGCGATCCCCACTCGAAACGTCGTAATAAACTTTGTTGTAGATGTTTTCCAGCAGAACACTTCTTTTTTATTCCTTAATTTGTATGTATCTTACCATTTTGAATTGTGTATACAATTAATACCGTGCCAAATATTATCATCTTCGTTTGGCCTTGCATTGCAGAAAGGAGTCACGGCACACCGAAAATGTATTCCTGAAAAGAGCAAAAAGCACGTCAATATACCGTCATATACTAACACTGCCACTTTTGAACTTTGTATCAGGTCTGAAGGGTAATGGTTCGTTAAAATGGGAATTGATATTGTCTATTCATGGTGCAAACTTAACCTACGCGTCCTAAGCATTTCCACATCCTATACTCAGTTCTTTAATTCTTCGGCGGCACAAGCTCAAAACGCCACGACACGGAAGTTCTTCCAAGTTTGCGCTATACATGGCTTGCACAAGTAACGTCATACTGATGGTAATTCCGACGTGTTCATGCGAACAAAAACAATACGGTGCTACAACATGTAAACTGCCAGGCTACCGCAGTACCAGCTGGTGTGACGTCAGTGCAGGCAATAGCAAGACTGCATTCGTGTCTTCAGCTCCGCTCTCACTTATGATGAAATAGAGCTATGGCAGGCTAGTCCATCACAATTTAGCCAAGAGTATATTCTGCGCGCTTATGCCGAGAGATGCAATGGTCCATGCAATTTGCAAACGCATAAAGAAGATCGGCCAGTGAATAGCTGATATGCATCAAGCGGATGCTACAAGCCATCGGAGTCACTCTAGCACTGAGAGCATATGACTTTTTGATTATACATTGTGATTTATGAAGCTCGAGGACAAGTAGGGCAAGATGGGGTAAGATAGGGTTGCTCGCTAATAGCCGGATGCATCGACCTCGCTCTCCTCTTGAAATCGAAAAGAGGGCGCGCGACGGCGAGGCATGGCGGGTTGCCTGGGCATGCCGCTGCTGAGACCCATTTTTTGCTAAATCACCAAAGAACCAATCAAAAAGTTGGGAGCGCAGATACACGTGCTGCACACGCTCGCCTCCTTGCATAAAACGTATGAAGTAAATAGAAAAATAGGGCACGTACATAAAGTGGCCTTTATTTAGATATTTCGCCTGTTAACACTAAGTGCAACTTACGCCAGCGCGTGCTGCGGATGTGCCTACGTTTCAGGAATTCTTATCAACACATGAGTAAATTATCAAAAGTCCTGTTCTTGCAGTTTTCCTGCAATTCGATTTCGGCCAAGTTATCTGTCAAGCAAACGGCGCCTGCTGCGAGCCGTTTATTTGACGCAACTTTTCCTGGCTATGAACCCAAAGCTATCGGCGCCCGTGTAGTCGCGCAGCTTAAAAATGTAGAGGCTCGTTCGTCGCGTTTGAAATGCCGCAGAAAATTGCCCCAAGATATAAGCCATTCCCGAGAGAGGCTGCTGGCGATAGCCATTTGCAGCGTTCTTGAGTATTCCGCGTGCTTTGATTTATTTTCAAAGACATGAAGCCGTGCTGAGCTGTGGAGATTGTACGCTGTACTCTGGATATGTAAGCAATATAAAGATCGCTCATAATGCGCACAAAGCAATAAATGTGCGAAAGGAAGCAAGAGTTATAAAAAGCCAAAAGGAAAGCACTAATAACATTTTGATAAAAAGATGAAGGTGCGTGCTTTCTTTCTTTCTCGTTGCTTTCCAATTTTAATGATGTATTAGCGCTCGTGAGCACGCGCTCACATATGCTTAAACCTTTCAATGTTTACAAAATCACAACCCGAAATCCTCTCTTTCTTGCCGAGCACATGTTTATTCGTTTATTTGAAAAGTGAAAAAAGTACCCACCCTACACAAAAATACTGAACATTGCATCAGCTACAAGCCCTTTATATCCAAACTCTTAGGTTGAAAAAATCGCACAGACCAGCGTGCGCATGTTATTATTCAATAATTCGCTATTCATCATTTGTTCACGTCTGAAGACCGAACTATCGGTGCAGGATATTTGTACAATGAAATGCCTCGTTTCGCATTCGTTGGAACAAAACTCCGTGCGACGAACAAACGACGAGGTACACCTCCCTTGGCAGTATATGATGTCGAGGCGTCAGTTGTGTTGGCGACTCCATATGTCACGACATTACGCGCTGGCAACCAACTTCCACAACCAACGCAGAGAGCCATAGTGGACAGCCAAGGTATACAACACAACCAGCAATTGTGGTGTTCACCGAATAACATTTCGGCTTGAACGTGTTTCTAAATGCGGAGCATGGTTCAAAAACACATTTAGTTGACATCATTCGCCACTCCCGCCGAGGAGGACACGTAAACAGCTTGTGTTTGGAACTTCGGATCTACCGTCGAACAAGGAATGGTTCCTTTCGCGCCGACGCAGAGCCCGCTCCGACCTATAGTCCAAGAGTAAAGGAAAAGGCACAAGAGGCCCACATTCAAGAACGGCGAACGGCGGAGCACACCTCTGAGGAAGAAACTATCGACGCTGATATAATAAGTGAGAAGTGTTTACATAATAGTTAGAAGCAGATATTGGAACCTAGAAAGCCTGTATTTCAGGATTTCAAACTGCTCGATCGGAGTCATGTGGTTTCTGGGCTGGCTTCGGAATACGAGCTGCGAAGTGGAGAGGGAAAGCGTCTGTCTCATGCAAACGTCCACGCCTTTCTGTATGCTTCGCTTCTTTCCTGGCGAGAATACAGCGCATGCGCATTACCGAGCAATCTCCGCACGGGGCGTCCGCTATTAAATTGCAAACAATCGCAATGGTCGCAGATTGACCTCCTCTTCAGTCTGGGCTCTCTAGATGGGCCTCTTGATTCGAAAACCATCTAATAGCGCTTAAACGAAGCTCTAGGTGCGCCGGACATCATCCAGGCACTCCGTTAGATCGAGTGTCAACCACAAAACGTATTCGTTGTATCCTGCTTCTGAGCTCGTCGGTAATCAGAGCCAGTTGCATGTTACTGGCTTATGTCCAAAGAACAATATATCTAGCTCACCTAGATCGGCGGGGAACAGCCCCTGACTCGACCCAAACCTGAGCGCACAACCTGTATGCGCAGGAGGGAGCTACTCGTTCGTTCGGAAAAATATCTGCGCCATCTATGACGAGAAAGCTATACATAAATCGCGGTTGAATCCCGCCTATGAAGGAATAGTAGTATCAGTGCCACCAGCCATACCACAGTTTCTGGACCACACGAATAGATGCCGCCATATAGTGGTTCAACTAATTGCTTGCTCCAGGTGGCCTTCTTGGGATCGGAGACTTAAAGAAGCACATACACCCCCAGCGTTTTTTCACTGTTTTTTTTGTCAAGCGATTTATTTAAGTGTCAGATATCTATACCCAATCAATATTTTGCTACAGCGTCACGTATATTTTTAATAAAGTCAAAACGACTCGACTGCTCAAAACCGAAACAGGACTGGGGACAAGGAATAAATATAGAGGAGGAAAGAGTTGCCGGATGTAGCGTTGTGTCTCCCTTTCAGAGGATATTGAAAGGCAAAATAGTTTTTTTTTAACAGACAGAGATGCGACACGTAGTTTTAGAAATAATTTTTCAAAGAAAAAGCTTTTTTCTTGCGCAATAATTACGCCGTTAGACGCAACTTGGGTGCAGAAGGTAGATGTCGCAGCCCGTTAAGCCCCACCCCTTGCTTAGAAGGTGCTTACATCTCTCATTGGCTGCAGATTTTGACATGAGAAAGGTTGATTGTAAATTTGTGTCCCCGTGTCGTAATAGCAATTCAATCGACTATTTTTTTATGTTTGAGAAGCAAATAATCAAGATAGAGTCATTATTGCTTTTAATTGCATTTTGAGATTCCTTCTCTTACTTTGGTTCCAAACGTTAACAAATATGCCTGCCGGTGTCTACGGAGAGCTGTACGAGCGAAGCCCGTTGAGCTTGTCGATTTTTATGAGTGCGAGTGGTTTTGGAGTTCACAGAGCTTTTTAGAGGAATATCTTCTCAACCAAGGTAGTTTGCCAAACATAACGACTGCAAAAACGCACCTTCGGAAGAGCTGTGCGGATGCTTTTTCTTGCAGCAGGACTGGCCTAAACTTAGCGTTTCAGATCAGCTATTTTGATTGAACTGGCTTGATTTCTTGCTTTGCGCGTGTCGGTGCTGAATAAAATTGTTGGCTTTCGTAAAACCGGCCCCGCTGCCTTGAGAATAGTGCAACCGTCGTGATTGCGACCGTGATTTCAATACCGAGAAGATACTTACGTAAGAATTCGCGAACCATTTGGTTGGAGGGAATCGGGCGTTCGGCTCCCATCAAGTTTGTCTATGTTCCCGTCATTGCGCCTCGAAAGGCAACTTTTAAAATTTTCCATCGCACCTGAACTACCAACGCTAATATTTTTACGTTACGTGTTAATTACGCGTCATGACGCCCACACACCTTGCTCGCGGATGCCAAATGAAAAATATTACATGACCAGCAAAGCTGAAAGGAGAACACTTTTCTTTGGTGGATTTTTTTAGTCCTCTTGGCTGCTTATTACCGACTATTGGTGGACGTTGACAGACGCTTGTTTTGGATCATGGCATGTGCATGATGGAACGCTAGAACGCCGATTTTATGGTCGTGTCTTCTGAGCAATGCAGACGTTTTTAGACGGGGGCGAAATAGCACACGAACGGAAGAGGAAATGGACGCCGACAAGCACGTTTCGTGCCCACGCCCCACGGGGGTCGCAGGCGACGATAGACGGTGTTCAAATAGCACACGATGCCAGTGGCTGCCAAGCGTTTGCTCGCACGACTAGCAAGTGGTGTCAGACCCCTCACTCGACAAACTACACGCACCGTTTGTCGCGAAAGGGAGACACTAGACTTCTTAGCGTGTTCAGCCGAGCAGACAACCCAAGCTCTAAGCCCCGCCACTGATGTTTGGGCGGGGCTTAGAGCGTGCCGTGGCCTTCAAATAAATTGTGCCTAATAGCGTTATAATGTGTGAAAAAATATTTTTCGTGGAAAAATTATTTTAACAAATACTTGTCTCATCAATTCTCTTTAAGAAAAAAAGAAATACGTTCACAGCTCCCTGTAATGCCAAATTAGAGCGCAGCTCTTGAGGAGGAGGAGGGGAGGCACGGAGAGGAAGGTATGCCCTCCTTTTCATATATCCTCTCCTCCTCCCCTCCTCCTCTCCTCCTCCCCTCTCCTCCCTCTCCCTCTTCTCCATGCTCCTTTTCCCTCCTCCACCTCTCATTCTCCTCCCCACCTCCTCCATTCCTCGTCTCCCTCCTCCTCTCTTCCTCCCCCTCCGTCCCTCCGCTACCTCCGTCCTCCCTCGTGACGTTCCTCGTGACCCTCATCGCGTCACTCGTGACGTCACTTGTGACCCAAGTGACCCTTGTGACGTCAATCGTGAAAACCTCGTGAAGGTCGTGACCTTCGTCATGACCTTCACGAGTGACCTTAATGTGACTTTCACTGTGAAGGCAACAAAGGTGACGGACCTCCGTCGTGATCGTTACGAGTGACCTTCGTACCGTCACTCGTGACGTCAGACGTGACGTGACGTGTGGCGTCATTATCGGAAACGTCCCATAATCCAACGCGCAATTTCGCCGACGGTGACGGCGATGGCGCCGCCGCTCAAGCCGAAAACGGACGCCTAAGAGTTGCGCTCTAAAAACATATTGTTTCCCTTGCAGTGTCGTTCTGAGCATAATTATTTCTAATTAGCACAATTTACAAAGTGACGTAGCGCGAATCAAACCCTTCATCGTGAGACACACATACCGACGTCGTTGATCGGAGCCTTGGAGCCACGAGGAGGCGAACGAAATGACCCGCAGCTGAACTAAGCATAACGCAAGGGAGCCTACAATAGCAGGCAATAATTGCTGTGCAGAACTGGCTCCCGAGTAACAACGCCCAGCTTCGGGCGTAACATCACGTCGTCACGGGCGGATCATAAGGTACCAAGGTATAGAGCAACGACTGTATGACGTGACGCCGTACAATAGCGGGAAATACTAAGCGTACCAGGCCTAATAAGACTCGTTACGTCCCCATAAAACATCTACTGACATATTAAGAGCGCGCTGCTAAACAATTTGTCAAAATTTCGAATTATGCACCTCTATTATCAGCATCACTATGTTCCTCCAATATTTATACTCATCTCGTTTCTGACCTGCTTGAACGGGCACGTCTGTTTTAAAGCAATACAGTACTTTTATTTGGGAAACCGTACGGACGTTTCCTTCTTGTGTTGGCGTTAGACGCACCGTAGAAAGAAGATGAGAGACAGTGTCAGCAGAGGAGCAGATCCATTGGTTTGGCGTCAAAACGCTCCATCAATAGCGCAGAGCCTCGCGGAGTTAAGGGTCAGAGAGGTTAAGCAATTCGCTGACACTCCCCTCTCCTCCGTCCCTGCCGCTGCTCACTAATCGGGCTGCACAGCTGTGTAGGAAATGCTTGTTAGTACTACGGCACCTTTATTGTCTCTGACGGAATCTCTGAACCATGCAATTTTGAATTCGATTGAGGGCGATCGTCTGTTCAAATCTTTCCTGTAGCTGCCCGTTTTGTTCTCCCGGCGCTATGGGGATGACTAGGCATGCAATGTCAGGCCCCATGCACCTGATGAAGACTAAAATTTCAACCAAGAGCACTTGCCATGGTCACGTCGAACTCGAAACCATAGCCAATGATTAATTCTAAACGGTGTGTAATGAAAGTAGAAAAAGAGTTCCACCGCCCATTCAAATAAGCGCCATGGTATGAAAATAATATTTTATACAGCCCCAGCACTGCCTGAAACCTTTGATAGGAGCATATAGGTATTATAATGTACGCGAGAGATCCAGCTGGTGCTAATATGCAGTTGCAAATTGAAGACTGTAGCCTGGATCATTGAAGATAGAGTGAGCAGGCACGTGAGCTGGTTGATGTTACACATTTTTTTTTAAAAGCCGGAGATGACGGACAAAAAAGGGCGCAACACACAAGACTTCCGAAATCCTGCTACTAAAATTTATTGGCACAGTCGTTTATATACAATGATACATCACACCCACACGTCTCCCGGTAACTTCACACGCCCCTAGGACTTTCAGCAAGGGTACATTTCATCTGGACCTAATTTCAAACCACCAATCTTAGTTCGTACACAGCATTGCAAACAAAGCCCCATTGTCACAACCCCCAAGGTCGGACCCAACGCATAACACCTTCACCCAAACTCGAAGGCCTAACCTATGCTGTAGGTCAGTGCTTATCAAATAGGGGTCCGCGCACCTTTGTGGTCCGCGCAGACATTATAGGGGCCCGCGAAGCCCTGCCTCATCAGTCAAGCCCGGCAATAAAAGTTGCCTTCTTTTAGATTGAGAAGAAACGTTCCCGTTTTCGTACGAGTTTTCTCGTGTGTATGTCAATGAGCCAAGTCTACTTCAGACTAGCCCATATTTATATCCAAATACTAAATCATAATCATAAATAACTTAAACCTTTCCCTTCCGCTCGCCCCGAACGGGGTCCTCCATCATCTGCGCCAATCCACAAGGGGTTTGTGAAACATCCGAGGTTAAGAACCACTGTTGTAGGTAATGCAGTTGGGAAAATAAGGCAATCGCGGTGTAGGCTAATAGGCCCACATGTCGCTGCCTCCGTCGTACACTATTTCACGCGGCGCCGTGTGCTTCCAGAACAGCTCTGATTGGATACATTTCGTTTCTTGGGCAATTGTAAGGCTACAGGTGCGATAAGGTGCCCGTGCGATATTTCGTGTCTTATCACAGACCCAGCCTTGAATCTATGGCACGAGTGGTTCGCTTAGCGCACGACTACGCTCCTTACGCGCTCAAGGCATTTCTAAAAATGGTTGATTTAGTGGCTTTGGATGACACTCAAAAGTTTCTGATAAAAACAATATATCTATTTTCACAAATTGAAAAGTGAAAGCATCTTTTTTATTTGCCGACTGATCGTTATGATTAACTCCAAATACTATGTCCCCCTGGCCGTTTAACTAACGTGCACAAACCACATATGTGTAGCTGTCACTACTAATTTAAGCAAATCCTTAGGGCCTAGAAAACGACATGTATAAGAAGGCGCTTCTTTGCTTTGAAGCTTTGAAAGTAAGGACTGATCAAAACTCGAGTCAGCTTGAAGAAACGGCGCTACTTACAAGTACCCTTCCAACCAGCTGGAACTTCGGTGTTTGGTCACTGGTCAAAGTCAGATTTTGTAGCGATACAAACCCTGTTTTTATAACAACGACATTTCAGTCAATGACGTCACCTTTACTAACAACTTGATAAAATAACCGAGCCTTAAATATTTTCATTCTAACTTTTATTATAAAAAGAGTGATGCGGTACCGCTTGCGGTCTGAAAGCTAGAACGATAAACATTTACTTTGGGGCGCACCCTTCGATTCTTTCATATTTTGAACTCTCCGCTTGACAACATGCGCGCGGGTAATGTTCACCTCCTACACCCACCCAATCGCGCCACGTGCGAGATCTACACGGATTGACGGCTCGTGGCATCAACAGTCAACGAAGGCAGACGAAAGAAACACGCAAAGGTCAGAAGAACAAAAGAAGGAGAGATCGACGCAATACACAAATCTTCGTTGAAGGAAAATGTTAGATGTGGAGATTTTTGCCTTTGTAGGACCAGCGCTGTCTAATCCAGTTGCAGTTTGTGTAGCGGAGTGGACCACACACTCGGTTCCCACGGGGTAACGAGGTGCGAAAACCGATCGAAACCGTTCATCCTATTATAACTTGCACCCTTCTGGAAAGTTCCAGCTCATTCTCCGCTGCCAACGTGTATCCTCGCTCGGAACGATCATGGACTTACCACGTGTATAAACTCCCCGGATAGCGACTGCTTCAGAACAGTCTCCCTTCTGACTCAAGATGCTTGGTTCTCTTAATATTTAAGTTGGTCGGCACAAGTACGCCTACTGAAATGTTTACATGCAGTTTAACAACCGTCCGCATTTCTGTCCTTGACAATAACAAAGATTAATATTATGAACAATATATAGCAATAGCATAATCCTACCTTGTAGACGTGTACACTGCACTGTCTCTAAAATCTCACCATTACAATACGATCACTCTAACTGGGCAGGGAAGCACCATCCCCGGACCAAGCACGCGGCCATGCTATGAGCGACTGATCAGTTCAAGCAGTCGTCCAACCGACAGCCTGCGAAAAGTGCTTCGTACCGTCCAGAAATGGGCCGCTGCTCGGCGATGGCAAATGATGGGAGTGCACTGCACATAATATTCTTCCTGTAGCTAGTGTTCACTTAATTGTGTGTTTACAAGATAGTCTGCAAGATACCCGATCGATACCTGTTGCATAAGCGCCGGCAATAATAAACACATTCCACTGAGCACAGAACGCGACATATGTTGAGAGAGCGGTCTCCGTTGGTTCATCTTCATCCGGTAGCGTAACTCGAGGTCATGTGTAGAAATTTTGAGTTACGGGATTGAGTTGAGCTAATTGGTGCGTTAATGGGGTAGAGCCAACTTGAACATGGAGACAGAAATACGTAAAAAAACAGAGATAGAGGAAAGATACGAAGATAGAGAAACTGCCGTACAACCAACTATGGATTTTTTGCTTCGTCCTCTACTTGAAGATTAATCGTCTGAACAAAACGCAAGGGCGCAAAAGACCTGGTGAATTTTGAGACTCTGTGTGTTGTCTTGCACTTCGTCTATTCCCCAGTCTCGGGGGTTTGTCCGAAATAACTATCTGCTTCTTCTTTTCTTATCATACTGAGAGCCCCGTAAAATCCCATATAATCCCAGGATGAAATGAAATGATATTGAATGACACGAGATGAGAGCCACGTACATTCGACATACAATCTCATATGAAAAAATTGCGGTGGCTTAGCTCGGCTCTGCCAGGATATACGTAACGTAAGCTTATGCGCACAAAATGAGAGGCGCTATCAAGCGGTTCCGGTGCAGTGTCAGACTTGGCTACTTCGCAACGGAGGCGCACAGCTGGACACGCGGCGACGCCAGTGCGTCTGCCGCGGTTATGACGTCACTCCTCTGGAATGCGCAGACCGGCGAGGCGGGCGCGGCGGCGGCTCCGGCGCGCCAGCTGTGCGCCGTATGACGTCACTGCTCCTCGCGCATGCGCAGCACGGAGCACGGCTCATTATGCCAGCCACGCGAAACTGCTCAACCTCGGAAAATGTAGCTCACGCTACATAAAGTTGCACTTGAGCTGGATGTGACACAACGCAAATACTACTTTTTTTGTGGTGTGCTTGAATAGGAGGCACGCTGACGTATGTTTCTTAATTTTCGTCGATCACCATGGTCTCCAGCATCTCTCGTACATTCGAGTTTTTGTTTGTTGCGAGAATGGTGATGCTGTTGAAGGCTGCGCTGCCTTCACAGTTGCGGCAATGAGCTGAAAAATGGCCCGCTGTAGAGTGTTTTCAGATAATTTTGGCCGACCATGTCCAATGACCAGTTTTAATTTTTACGAAAAAAATATTTGGTCGACGCAATGCCCACCAGAACAAAGTAGAAAAACTCTTTTAGAAAAAAAATGTTTTCCTTACAGAAAAAAAAAAAATAAAAATTGGAAGCACACTCTCAGCACGAAGCGCTTTCTGCGAACTGCGTATAAGGAGGATTGACTCAAAATATTTATAATTAAGTATCCGACGTTGTTCGTTTCTAGAAATAAATCGCAAAAATCCCACATTCCGCAAAAATGCTTACATTTTTTTTTTCTGCACAGGTATCAACACCAGATGTTTCAAAGTTTTCCAGCCTGTTTTCCTGTATCTTACTAATATTGACGCTAAATATGGTGGACCTGGGCAGCGAAATAAATTTATTAGAAACGCTCAAAGGGTCTCATTTTACTAATCACGAGTTATTTTTAAACTCATTTAAAAATAGGCTCTCTTGGATTTTATTTTCTCTTGATTTTTTGTACGTGATCTTAAAAACCTAGATATCTTACCAAATTTAGGCTACCGCAGCACCATGAATGGGGCGGATCGATACCCATAGATGAGGAATTCATTAGATTTACGAAGTATAAAAATGCTGGAGTGTGGTCAGGAAGAAACAAATTTACGGCATAGAGGTCGGCGGTGGTTTTAAATTCATAATTGTTTCTAAGAGTCGAAGAAAATGGGCGCGGTCCAGCACGATCAAGGGGCTGTCTCATGCCGCATGCTTCGCAGGGCCTGTTTCCACTAGTTGGCGTGTAAGGTCTCTACGTACACCACATAAAGGAAACTACCGGAGCGGCTCCGCTTAACCTTTGTTTATCTCAGACGTCGAGGCACCCCAGCGCGCAGCACCTGGCTCTCCGGCGCGCGTTGGTGTAAAAAGCTAGGCGCACCGGCCGGGACCGAGGGTAAGGTTTGTTCCATCCATGTGCAGTCGCCTTCAGACGGATAATAAAAACTAAGAACCGTTCCACACAACGGAGTTAGACTACGTTTTTTAAAAGGTACCCACAGTAACCACAGGCCATAAAACGCGAAGAGACGATAAATACTGAAGGGTACCCGGTGTGTAAAAGTGTTTTTATATTTGTTTGTGATTAGATCTTTATGAGGTTTGTTGTAGCCGCCCTTCACTACGTTGCTTACAGACGCTGGTAGAAGCGAGTCTTATTTCCGAAGTCGCTTCTTCGTAGACGCTCCCGCTCTTGATACCAGCAATTCGTGACGCAGTGGGTTGACGCGTGTGCATTGCCAGAAGTGCCCGGATTGAATTCCAGGCATGAGCCGGACAGACTCCCAGTCTCTCAGTCTCATTTTTCTGAACACCTGCAGGCTGCACGTCAGGCCTTGGCAGGTGAATTAGTGCAACGTTCGGCAATTTTGTCTTGAGGATGTCCACCATATCTGACGCACACCTAATGGCTGATCTGGCAGGCGCCCTGAGATTGAAAGGAGTTGTATGGTGTTTGACCAGGCTTCCAATCCCTTCGCTTGACATGCCCAGTAGCTGAAAATAGTCATCTGACCGACAGAGACTTGGTTTTCGTGGGCTCATGGAGTTGACACCGATTCTTCATATGACTTGCCGCGCCCTCATTGACGTACGTCATATGCGCGTACAGTGGAGCAACGTCCTCAAGCCACTCGTGAATTTTCGCAACGGCGTAGCATGCATGGGGGGAATCGTGGCTAGTGTCATCACTGATGAGGGCGCAGCTACGCGTTCCTTTTCTAGCTTTTGCCACCCATGCAAAGATCGAAACTTGCGTCTTTTGCCAGTGATGCGACTGAACTTCTTCAGGTAGTACAGCTGTCCAGTTTTCTGCGAAACCAAAATAGAGCAGGACATTACCTTTGTCTAGGAATTGCTTTGCTTCCCTTATCGGTTTGCCCTGCTCGCGTCGAATTTATTCATGCTGCACCCATTTTCTCAAGCACTCGCTAAGGTGTTCCAAAACGAAACAGGACGCCCATCTTTTCTTATGAGCTCTCCTTTTTCCCAGGCTTCGTACAACACTTCATCATCATCTGGGCCTTCCATGCCAGGCGTAGTAAGAGTTTCAGCTGTTCGGCATGAGCTGCACTGGCCGAGGAAACACATCCTAGATGGAAGGTCGCATATAGTCAGTTCACGAAGATCTTTAGCACGGCTTATTATTCCAGTGGCTTGGCTTTTTCTTAGGCACAAACACATAGCTTGACGTTAGCGCAGTACGTGCATACGCAAACTTCGTGCCAAGATGTATACTCCACCCACTTGGTCCTCATTGAGTAGAACTTGGTGAGCTCAATGACCGTGTCAGGGTGAGCCGCCTGAAACAAGCGGAAAGTTTCACGAATATACCTTGTCATAAAACGTTTTGAAACATTATTTTTGTCCCTTTGAAATTACCCATGTTAATAACGTCCTTTTTGTTGGGCCTTTGTTGGGAGCAGTTGAGTTCATCTTTAGTGTGGTAATTTAGTGCCGCCTGAACGTCCTCTTGGCTCAGGCTCATTCAAGTGACCCCACTCCGAGTGTATCTTGGTTCTTCCTTGATTTTTAGATAAGGTGGCGATTTGCTGGAGGATTCAGCTTTTGAATCTATTGCTGGTAGAGATTCCTCGGGAGCAAGGTCAGGAGACGGCATCGTTCTTGGTACGTATCAGAAGAATCGAACGCATCTCTAGGTTTGCTGAGCATCTCCGGACAGGAGTTGCAGTTTTGTACCGAGGCTCCAGGCTCCTTCATGAGTCCGTATGCTGCAGTGAGGCTTGACGAAATTTATTTAACGAGAACGCTCTCAATCTCCCTCTTCTTGCGTCTTGCGTGAGGCTTTACAATGCGATTTCAACACAGTCTGTTATTTTAGAGGTGATATTTTTGTTGACTTAAAGAATTTGTTGACATCCTCGACGGCTGCTTTCTGAGGAAAAAAAATTTTCCTCAGGCTCAGGTGCCTCTGGAGATTGTTTGGTGAGTTGCTTGAAACTGCTGAAGCAGTTTTGACACAAAACTTCGGTATCTCGGATGAAGTGAGCTGCTTCTGGCATATGTTTCTGTAACAAAGCAATCTCCAGATCCTTCACACTGCGAAAGTTTCTTCGGTATTCGATTTTTGTTTTCTTGTCCCTGTTGAGATAGTTAGACCAGATCTCTCGCTTTAAAGGGATACGACAACGAAAGTTCGGCGCTTATTTTATGGTCTATATGTGTTCAAAGGAGCAGTATCACATCGGACACACTAATATCTTGTTAAAAAAGACACGAAAGGAAAGTTTAAAACGCATTAAACGATTAGCAAAGAGCACCTGGCGGATGTCGCTAACGCCTCGCTTGTGTAGCCCGTCTAGGAACCTTGAGAGGTAGTGACGGTTATTGTCTCGCCTCCGGCCACGACGAGAGAAGAGGGGAAGGAGGAACTAACCTCTTCCCGAGAATGCGTTTGTGTGTCGCAGAAGTCGCTATTGTCCACCTACAAGACTATAGAAGGTTAACCCCTCACTCAAAATTCGTACAAGAGCAGCCGCTTCGGTGGCTGGAACGACTAGGCCATCCTCTCGACGTCAGCCTCGCCGTAGCTTTGCGCGTCCCGAGTCGAACTACGTCACGATTGCGTCGGATGTCACGTGGATGTCAAATACAGTCACCAGGCTCAAAATGCAAACGTCCGATTGTCATTTACAGACATTGTGGATCATATTCAACCAATTTCTGAACACGACTAAAATATTTCAAATTTCGTTGAAGTATACCATTAAGCTGTACGATTCGCCCATCGGAACGCTAGGCGTTTGTTTAGCGTTTCGATGGCCACCAGGTGTCTGCAGCACGCCGCTAGGCGTGCTAGGTGTATGCAGCACTCACGGATGATGCTCACGAAGCCTCCGAGGGAAGGTCCACGAGAAAGGCAAGTGAAAGTGAACGTTATCTCCGGGGTTCATATCACTACTGAGTGGTTTCATTCGAAATCTAACAGGCTTGTCAGAGTGGGTCTTTCTATTTTTGAATATATGTTTTTCTATTTTTGAATATATCTTAAAACATATATAAAATATATGTTTTTTTTAAGAAAAAACGCTTTTCAAAATTTGTTACAAAATGTTTTCGCGTCATTAAAATATGAAGTAGAGTCAGACTTAGGAAGTAATCCGTTACTTTTTCAAGCAATTTTTTAATTGCCACGTTACTTTTTTTTTTCGGAAGTAACATTTTTGTAATGTAATTTCTTTACAAATATTTCTAACGGATTACTTTAATTACTCGTTACTTTTTTTTTAAAATGTGAGCATGATACAGTAACTAAAGCGATGCAAGCATAACATTCAGCAGCATAACGAGAGCAAGTTCGACAAAATAGAAAGCACCAGGAAGGGCAAAATAGCAAAAAACGAAACACGATTTTTGTATTTTATGACCGGTCACTAGAACCAATAGAATAAATTGCAGTGGCTTAGCTCGGCTATGATATACGTAGCCTGAGCTTAGGGGAGGCGATATCAAGCGGCTCCGGTGCAGCGTCAGACTTGGCTACTGCACAACGGAGGCACACAGCTGAGCACACGGTGGCGCCAGTGCGTTTGCCGCGGCTATGACGTCACTCCTCAGGAATGCCCAGACCTTCGAGGCGCGCGCGGCAGCGGCGGAGCGTGCGGCGGCTGCGGCTCCGGCGCGCCAGCTGTGCGCCGTGTGACGTCACTGCTCTTCGCGCATGCGCAGCACGGCTTCCCAGGAGCCACGCGAAACTGCTCAACCTCGGCCAGTGTAGCTCGCGCTACAAAACGGGCTAGGCATGTACAGAGCGCGACACTGTTAGCGCGAACAAGCGATCGCCGGTTTTTCCAGTTTTTCTCTGAAACCAAGGGATGTCATCCAAGTTATTATTGCTACGGAAGGAGCTCATTTAGTTCTATAACGTAAGCAATAAAATTTCGTGCTCGCTGATACTATTCAGAAGTAAAATGCGAACATGCGCCGATGTCGTGTTCGCGCTAACAGTGTTGCGAGGTGTACAAATACACGAAATACAAAGATCAAATAAGACAATGCCGAGTATGCTCTCCATCGCCTTCCATTGTGTTTTTCTTCTTCTCCGAGCAGAAGAAATTCCCTGCGTGTTTATTTGTTTTTGTTTTTTTACACCGTTTGACACTTTCCAACTTTTTCGATGGCTCCCACCACCTGCACAGACATCAAACACGGGTCCGCACCCCCTCGATTCGCGGGTTCACAACTCGCGTAACACACGATGTAGCCTCTTGCGAGGAGGTCGAATCCTCTTCGTCTTTGATGTGCACTACTGTATTCTAGCTTGCTCTTGAGGCACGGCTGAAAAGCGCCCCGCGCGAGGCTAAGAGCATCGTCTTCGAGGGTACGGTCGATACTTCTTTTGGTTTACTTGTCTGAGCATGGTGATCCAGTCCACTCCTCACTTTACGGTCAACTGTCAACATAAGGGGGGGGGGGGGGGGGGTGAGGCCGTCCAAGGAGTGCTGAAAGAGAGAGAGAGAGAACGCTGAAAAGTGGTGTGATTCTCTATTGTTTTCTGCGACCGATGGCCACCGCTTCTCTCTCTGTCTATGCCCTCCTCTGGTCTCCACGAATATTGGTATGAAGTTGAGAACCGATGAACGATCGATAACCCATAACCGCCACTTTTTCTCTGACTGGTCGAGTTTTCGGTCATGGAGTGTCCGTCGTCTCCATGGCCATCTCTTAATGAGATGTTCAAAATTCAATGCATTAAGGAGAGCGGGAACCTAGAGTGTCAGTGCATTCTTTGCCTGCCAAAAAAAGAAAAAAGAAAAAGAACACACATTGGTATTTGCAAGAGCAACAAACTCAAATCTACGAAAACACATCAAGATGAGCTAGGACACCTGTATTCTGCATTGGGTATACACTCTTAAAAAAAGAGTCTCTGTGACTCTCTTTGGGGGGTATTGGCGCGCCGCAAAATCGACTCCAGTTTGTAGAGTCCCTCGACTCTTTTTTTAAAGAGAGTCGCCACGACTCCCTGTGGGGTCTTTGCGCGCTACAGATTTGACTCCTCCACGACTCCAGCTTGTAGTCACTTGACTCTTATTTAAAAAAGAGTCCCGCGACTCTCATCACACTGGAGTCATGGTAGTGTATGGGCGACTCCAGGTGACGTAGTCAACTGCGACTCTTTAACGACTCTTATCCAACGGAGAAAAAGAGTCACACGGCTCCTTCCTGGTAATCCCCGTGACTCTCTAACAAAATTGAGAAAACCCTCCTTTTATGAAGAGTCCCCCGACTCCTATCGCAAAAGAGTCATGGGAGTGTATGGGCGACTCTCCGAAAGATCTCTCCAGACAAAGTGCTGACTCACTTTGTCTGGAGTATAGCAGCCCTAGTCAAGTATCAGTTTGTTGAACAAAGGGAGGCATTGTGATCGCTAGGACACTTCTTGCCGCCTGCGAGGTTCAACTTGAATATCTCTAAAACAAGGGTAGTAACATCAACTGTGTGAAAGTTTAAAAGTTGAAATGGAAACTTCAATTCCACTTGAAAGAAGTGGTAACATCGATTGTCTGCAAGTGTAAACGTCGAAATGCAGAACTGATATCTTACAATTTCCTATAATGAAACATGCAAAAATGAACAAATGATGGTCTTAACGATGCTGAACAGAATACTGCTCTAAAATTTATCATGAAACACAACAGAAGCTTTTAGGACAGCATTGTTTTGTTACATTGGAATTTGCACACAACAAAAAAAAAGTAAACGTTTTATTTTAATCGGCAGCTTAACTTTCTATTAGTTCTTTTTTATCACATGTCTAGACTATTCGCAAGAGCTGGTGTGAACGAGCATGTTCTGTTGCTTCATGCCTGCTTTGACGGGACAGGTGGGTGGCAATAAATTTCAGGAATCTTCAAAGTTAACAATAAAGATAGCTGTTTTCTCTCAGCTCATATGGCTGCCATTTCTGCAAATGCAACTTCATGAGTCCTACCATGCAGGTACTGCAAAACAAGCCACAAGTATTTAAAACAATTACTTTATTAGAAACTAATGTGATACATATTGGCTCAAAAGCCTGCTTCGGCTTATATCAGTGGTTTCATCACAATAACTAAACAAATAACATCATAAGAAATAATACTAATACACAAAACTGGTATAACTATTAGACAAGAACGAAAATAAATTACAATGACAAGTTTTGTGAAGGCTTGCTTTGCCTGCTTGGTGTTGAGGATTAAATTATAATAAAAAATTACAAGTTTCCTAAAAGCTTTGTTTGCCTACTTGCTGTTTTTTCAAAACTTTGTTTTTCTTTTTGCAGTTTCTTCTTCTATGGTTTGAATCATCATATCAACAGATGCACAAAAACAAAAAAAAATCTAACAGAAGTTTAGATACATAATGGAACACACAAAGCTTTGTATTATAGCTGGAATATTCACCAAATACATATGGAAAACATTAAAGCAGTAACCGTTAATGGTAGTTCTTTTTCCCTGTTCTAGGAATGTGCTCCGAGTGCTGTCACAACTTTCACAGCTCTTACCGAAATCTTTGTATTTTTTTACCCATCAGGGTGCTCAAGCACAAAAAGTGTGCTTCGTCGATTCCCCCCCCCCCCACATACTGACCTTTCTATGCTCAGTACATGGCTAATACCCGAGATATTCTTGCTGAAAGGTCCACAATGTCGATTCATAGGTCTTCGCAGCCAACGCACATGCTGCCAGATGTCCATGGGGGCTTTCCAGTGAAAAGTACTTCCGGATTCCCGAAAGGTTTTACTGGGTCCTGTAAAAAAAAGCCAATGATAAGAAATAAGTTCTGAAAGTCAGACGAAGTTGTAGGTGAGCAAAGTAAAATTGTCGAAGGCATGTTAAGTGCCCACAGTGTCAGAGATGGAAAGGCCATGCAACAGGGTGAAGGCAAGTGAGGCAGACGCCCATTGCCGCCTTTCTATATTTCGCTTTCCCCAATTCTCACTTGATTGTGAAGTGTTTCGTACGGTGGAACCGGTGAATCAGGGTGTCTACCGAATTACTGATTTCAAATTCCTGACTTTTCTAGAATTTCCCTTGACTATTTCGGTAAAAACTCCCTGACCACTTCTGGGTCAAAGGATCATAATTCGGAAACATTATTCAGCATAGTTGTGCCCATGCGCAACCGTCAAGCTTTGTTCCGTATCGCCGTTCTATTTTCAGTGGTGATTTTCCCTGATGAAGTAAATTTTTTGACGATTTCCCTGAGAATTTCAGGTTGGTAGACACCCTGATGATGTATCAGGTTACAGATGGACACCATAAAAATGCAGACTATTGCATTTAAAAATATTTTAGCCATCAGGAGGAACCTAAAATATTCCCATGGAGAGAGATAGAGAGTGGAGGGGCGGGGGAGGCTGCTGCTGCTATTGTCTGCTTTTCCTTTTAAAAGAATATCAATTTAAGGCTCAAAGGGAACGTAAATAATAAATCAGTAAGTGCACTAAGAGCACTTGAAGCACAAGGCGCATGGTCCCTACTGAGGAAAGTGGGGAGGGTACCAAGTCTAGCTGAACCTGTTCTGCAGCACCATGCATAAGCTAGGCGCTAGGCAAGGCTGGGGCTTATCTACTGAGACTGTCTAGTACAGTCAAAGAAAGCTTTATAAAATTCTTTGCTGGGCAAGCTGCTTCGTGGCTGCAATAAAAAAAGAGTACATTAAGACAGGGACAAGGAAGGAAGGGAAGACGTTTTTTCTGAACAAAACTAGTTGGTAGTGAGCATTTGTTTCTTCCTTTCTTGTCAACTTCTTATTGTGCTCCTTTTTTAGTTGTAACGAAAGCAAGCCACGATGGAATTTAGAGAGGGCTTAAAGCTGGCTTTAACATCTGTGTGCATGTGGGGGAAAGCTTCATGTACAAGACCTACTACAAGGTAGTAATCATCACAATTTTCCATCTGAGTAACAAAATAATGCATCTCTGCACTACAAAGTATCCTATAACATTTCGTGCGCTGTACGGATATTGGCATCTTTTGCATGCAGAAATGGTGGGACACAAAAACTAATAGTAATTTATTTATAATCTTTGCTTAGATAAATGTTTCTGAAGTTTGGCAGGAAAGAACCGCCTGCCAACATGAGCCCGAACCTGGTCTTAAGTTTGTTTTCAAGTCATGGCCAAGTACTCTTAATGAAATATTGAAATAACAAGTTGAGAAGACAGCGGATGATACTTATCTCACTTGGTCTCCAGCATTAAAAAAATATGTTTACAGATTGACATAGCAAAGACACCCTTTCAAACATATTTATCTTAAACAACAATAGTTCCATGTGATTTATCTTTAGCATGAGTAGTTACATCAACCACGAAAACGGCACGGCTTTCCTACGCTCTTGTCCCTTCCCCTATCTTGTTTTCTTTCGCAAAGATCGGAATTGATAAGAATAGTGTAGGCCCTGACGACAGCAAACAGAGCCTGTTAGTGGTTGTCCGTACCAATTTAATCCTAACAGTCTAACCCTCTTTTTTAAAAAATGCAAACAAAAAGATGCCCTCCCCCCGAAAAATATAACCGCCTTCCAACATGAGCCCGAATCTGGTCTTTGGTTTGTTTTGAAGTCATGGCCCTTCACGACCATAGCACCTCTAAACTCACAAAGCCTGCCAGTTCGACGACGGAGTCATAGAATGCCTGGTCACAGATTTGGAGCGTCAGGATTTGGTAGCACAGAGCATCAAAGAGCCATTCCTCGGGGAACCTGGACGTCAGCACACAGCTTTTGCAGTGGCGAGGACCCAAAACTTACTTTTTTCGTGTTTCGAGTCCGCTGCGGCGATACTCTTGTCCGTTGTATGCCACTCCACCTTTTCCTTTTCGGCGACCGCTTCTCGTGGCAATCTGCCAGGTTTTGTCAGTATAAAGGAGGCTATGGTACGACATATACTGGTGCTCTGTAGCGGGGCGCCATCCTGCTGTGTAATCTTTGGGCAGCCCCTTTGTCCACCGAACTGTGAGAATGTAGAGGTTATCTATCTTACCTGTGACCATTATCTGCAACTCACAAATTGCAGTGCTGCATTGGATTGTTTACAGCAAGGCATGCAAGTGAGTCACGTTTTTTTATCCGCAAAAATGCAAAACTTTTAAATGGCCCAATTGTTTACCTCGGCAAAAAACTGCACGGTTCGGGGCACAGCCACGCAGGCGGCAAAGCGTTGACACCAAGAGGTCCCATTCTATTTCCCTCGCTGGCTCTTGTGGTACCCTTGTCTCCGTCGACTGAAAGGAAAGTCCCTTCAGTTTCGTGCATACTTGAGCCTCCACTGAAGCAAAAATGATTTAATATCAACCTACTTGCCATTAAAGACCAAAGTTCACTTCTTCAATCTTATTTTCTACCTACCTAATACAATGGTTTGTTAACAGGAACACCACCATTAACCAGAAAACTCATTCGTAATGCAAGTCCTACGTAGTAGGGAATCATGTTCAAGGTCTGATTAAACAACAAGCATGGGCACTAAAGACACCCTCTTAAATGGGTGGGTATTAGTGGACCCGATTTGGCTAACATTTTCGAGGCCTAGCTTGACAACATAATAAATGACATTGTTTCTGGTCACAATATATTTTTTAGATGCCTTGGCATTAGTTATTACCTTGGACTGGTTTTCAGCCACCAATTCAATGTTTGGAACTTCGCCATGGGAACCACGAAGTTCTTTCAAAACTAAATAGCAAGCTTTAATATAAAATAACAAAAAAAGTTGTACAGATGCACGAATATAATTACCATTGTCTATGCCCTACCAGCTGGCACCTGTTTTCAGAAAAATCAACAAATACCAAAGTAATGCACATATTATACATCGTGAAGAGGCCTGCTGAGAACCTGATGAAATGCCAAGAACGCATGAACTGTTAAGTTTTCCGCTTACTGCATGGTTCTCTAAAGGCCCGTTCACACTCTTGTGACCTCTTAAAACTGGGTTCCTTAAACCTCTTACAACGGATGGATAGATGGATGAATCCGGCTGAACCCTTTGGATCGTGCGGTAGCTTATGCCACCTAGCCATTTTGTTTCACCATTTAAGCTTAGAATATTTATATGTGAAATCTTTATTCACTCCGCACTGCAAAGAAAGTGGGCCTATGAAACCCCCTTGCCCTCAGTTAATAAGACAATACCTAGTTTTCTCTCGCTTTCTGCCACCATTCACTTAATCTTTGCTTGGTATTCTCTACAGTCTTGAAATCCACTCTCCCTTCGCTGTCTCTAAAACCCAATGACTTTATTAAATCTATGTTGTATTCGGTAGGCATAGGGTGAAGCCCTTTACAGTAGAGTATCAAGTGCTCAGCCGTCTCGTCCTCCTCTCCACAAGCAGTGCACACTGTATCCATTTCCTGATAACTCGCTCTGTATGTTCTGGTTCGCAGAACACCCGTCCTCACCTCAAACAACGAGCTTCCCGTAGAGTTGTCATAAATGCTTTCTTTGGCAATAACTGTTTTGTTTAATCTATAGCTTTCTAGAGCAGTCGTTGTCTGCATTCCGTCTAGCCACCGATCTCTTCCTGCGGCCTTAACTTTCTTCTTAACTGAGACCTGCTCTTCCGTATCTCCACTATAGCCTAAAAACTTTCCTCTTAATTTCCTAGTGCGCGTTCTCCACCTTGTGTCTATACTCCTCAGGCATAAATAGCTGAAAACCTTTCATGCCCATTGGTCCTTATCCATTTGCCTCGACCGATCCTCAAATTCTATCTTGCTCACCACTTCCCTGCTCTCAAAAGACGCCCATCCCATGTCTCCTTGTACTCCCTGGTTTGGCGCTTTGTAATGTGCCCCCAAAGCCAGCCTACCTACTCCGCGCTGTTTTATTTCTAGTCTTGCATCCACTTCGGATTTCATGCATAGCACTGCGTTTCCAAAAGTCAAGCCAGGCACCATGACCCCTTTCCAAATCTCTCTCACCACCTCATACCCGTTGTAATTCCAAAGTGTTCTCTTTATTTTTTATTACAGCTGCATTTCTGTTGCTCTTACCTATTATATACTTTTCACGCTCACTGAGATATTCTGCACCATCACATGTCCATACTCCTAGATACTTGTATTTGCTAGCTCTCTTAACTGTAATATTCTGTATTTTCAGCCTCTCAACTTCATCACTGTTAAAAATCATGACTGCTGATTTTTCACTACTGAATTCTAAACCGAATTCCTCTCCTTCCCTACCACGGATGCTCATTAATTCCTGCAACTCTGTCCTGTTGTTAGCCATTGGTACAATATCATCCGCATACATCAATCCCGTAAGGATTGCTGAATTTTTTGGCCTAGTTTACTGTACGAAAGGTTGATTCCAAGCCCACTCTTCTCTAGTCTATCCTCCAATCCTCTCGGAGACAACATAAACAGCAAAGGCGATAACGGGCACCCCTGCCTAAGGCCTCCTCTTACCTCTATTCGTCTTACCTCTCGTCGCCTTTCCTTCCCATGTTATAATCACCTTATTACATTTGTAAATGTTCCTTAATAGGGCAGTTAGTCCTTAATTTAGGTTTAAGCTCTCCTGTATGCCCCACAGGTTCCTTTGGTTCACATTGTCATGGCACCCTTGATATCCAGAAATGCCAGCCAGAGCTGTCTGTTTTGTTTTTTCACTATTTCTATACACTGTGGTAGAGAAAATACATTGCCCTCCAACCTTCTTTGTTTCTGAAACCCGTTCTGTAACTCGCCCAGTATGCTCTCGCAATCTACCCATTCCTCCAGTCTGTTCTTTATAATCTGCATTACCAACCTGTAAATAACTGGTGTCATGGTTATGGGGCGATAATTCCTAATATGAGAATTATCTCCCTTTCCCTTATATATCATACTAATCCTACTAAGCCTCCATTCATCTGGAATATTTCCTTTTCTTATCATAGTGCTCACTACCTCCCTTAGTTTTGCCGTAGATTTAGGACCCAAATCCTTCACCAGCTTGATTGGGATCCCATCTGTGCCTGTCGACGTGCCACTAGGGACTCTTCGTTCTGCCTTTTCCCATTCTCTTTGTCCAAAATCCGCGATATCACAACCTGGACTGCTACTTCCTTTGGTTCTCCTATCTTCCACATGTACCCGTTCCCGAAATTTCTCCTCTATCACTGCTCCTATATATTGTATCGCATCATCTCCCTCTAATTGATCTCCCTGATGCGAGAGTATGAACCTCTGTCTAGTTTGCGTGTTTCACCGAGTGAATTCAAGTGCTCCCAAAACTTCTTAGCTGTGTTTCTATGTTTCTTGCTTACATTGTTCATCCATTCCTCACCCTTTCCCTCAATTTTTGCATTGATCAAACTGGATGCGTCTCGGCGACAAGTTATAAAAGTGTCCCATTTTCTCTTTACTTCCGTTTCTGAATCCCCACTGTGCTTGGAATATCTGTGCTCTCTAGAGGCTTCTTGACGTTTTTGTATCGCTTGCTTCACTTCTTTGTCTCACCAGCTTTTTGGTCTATGTCCTTGTTTCCCCTTTCGTTTACTCTGAACTTTGTCTAGTTTCAGAGCAAAAAGCCTGGTTAGGCTCTCATAGGTTCAATCTGTATACCGTTGCCCTGAAACTGCTTCCTGTATTCTTTCAGTAACTATTTCCAACTCTTTGTCGCTGCAGAAAGTTTGCTTTGAATTATGTTGTCTAGTTTCAGCATTTACTTCTCTGGCGAAATTCAGCTTAAGGCCAACATGAGCCCGAATCTGGTCTTAGGTTTGTTTTAAGTAATGGCAAAGTACTCCTAATAAAATATTGAAATAACCAGTTGAGAACACAGCGATGATACTTGTGTCACTTGTTCTCCAGCTTTAAAAAAAAATATGTTTACATATTGGCATAGCGAAGACACCCTTTCAAACAGATTTATCTTAAACAACCATGGTTACATGTGATTTGTCTTTAGCATGAGTAGTTACATCGACCACGCAAATGGCACGGCTTTCCTCCGCTCTTGTCCCTTCCCCTATCTTGTTTTCTTTTGCGAAGATTGGCATTGAAAAGAATAGCGTAGGCCCTGACGACAGAAAACAGAGCTTGTTATTGGTTGTCCGCACCAATTTAACCATAACAGTCTAACCCTCTTTTTTTAAGAATGCAAACAAAAAGATGCCCTCCCCCTGAAAAAAAAGGGGTAAAGTGGATTAGAGTATGACCATAGCACCTCCAAACTAACAAAGCCTGCCAGTTTGACGACGGAGTCATAGAGTGCCTGGTCACAGATTTTGGAGCGTGAGGATTCGGTAGCACAGAGCATTAAAGAGCCATTCCTCGGGGAACCTGGACGTCAGCACACAGCTTTTGCAGTGGCGAGGACCCAAAACATACTTTTTTCGTGTTTCGCGTCCGCTGCGGCGAGACTCTTCTCCGTTGTATGCCACTCCACCTTTTCCGTTTCGGCGACCGCTTCTCGTGGCAATCTGCCAGGTTTTGTCAGTATAAAGGAGGCTATGGTACGATATATAATGGTGCTCTGTAGCGGGGCGCCATCCTGCTGTGTAATCTTTGGGCAGCCCCTTTGTCCACAGAACTCTTAGAATGTAGAGGTTATCTATCCTACCTTTGACATTATCTGCAACTCTCAAATATCAGTGCTGCATTGGATTGTTTACAGGAAGGCATGCAAGTGAGTCATGTTTTTTTTATCCGCAAAACGCAAAACTTTTAAATGGCCCGATTGTTTACCTCGGCAAAAACTGCACGGTTCGGTGCACAGCCACGCAGGCGGCAAGGCGTTGACACCAAGAGGTCCCGTTCTCTTTCCCTCGCTGGCTCTTGTCTCAGTCGACTGCAAGGAAAGTCCCATCAGTGTCGTGCATACTTGAGCCTCCACTGAAGCAAAAATGATTCCATATGAACCTACTTGCCATTAAAGATCAAAGTTCACTTCTTCACTGTTATTTTCTACCTACCTAATACAATGGTTTGTTAACAGGAACACCACCGTTAGCTAGAAAACTCAATCGTAATGCAAGTCCTACATAGTAAGGAACCATGTTCAAGGTCTAATTAAACAACAAGCATGGACACTAAAGACACCCTCCTACCTGGGTGGGTATTATTCGACCCGATTTGGCTAATATTTGCGAGTCCTAGCTTGACAACATAATAAATGACATCGTTTCTGGTCACATTATTTTGTTAGGTGCCTTGGCATTAGTTCTGACGTTGGACTGGTTTTGAGCACACCAATATAATGTTTGCAACTTCGCCATGGGATCCACGAAGTTCTTTCAAAACTAAATAGCAAGCTTTAAAATAAAATAACAAGAAAGTTGTATGAATGCACGAATATAATT
This sequence comes from Ixodes scapularis, assembly GCF_016920785.2. Classification (NCBI taxonomy): domain Eukaryota; kingdom Metazoa; phylum Arthropoda; class Arachnida; order Ixodida; family Ixodidae; genus Ixodes; species Ixodes scapularis. Next base: position 52,159 of record NW_024610172.1, read on the forward strand.
AACATTGTCTATGCACGTGCCTGCTGGCACCTGTTTCCAGAAAAATCAACAAATACCAAAGTAATGCACATATTATACATCGTGAAGAGGCCTGCCGACAACCTGATGAAATGCCAAGAACGCAGGAACTGTTAAGCTTTCCGTTCACTGCATGGTTCTCTAGAGGCCCGTTCACACTCTTGCGACCTCTTAAAACTGGGTTCCTTAAAACCTCTTACAATGAGAGGACACACTGGCGCCATCTATTGGGTAGCTTTGTGAACTTGGCGGTCCGGCATATTTACTATTTCTCTTGCGCATTATCCTTTCTTTCATGGCTCGAAAAACTTTTGTCAACGTTATAAACAAGCCTTTCTTACACGTATTACACACGTTCGACCTCGGAAATTCCGCGAAACCTTCGCTCTTGTAAAATGCAGTTCCAGGGTCACCGCATAGATGGCGCCAGAATGACCCCAGTGTGTACCCTCGTCCTAAGAACTTTTAAGACGTTTTAACAGATCTCGTCTCTCTTGGTCGTACTCAGTTGCAAGAGTGTGAACGGGCCTTAAGACTCAAGTTTTTGCCAACTGTGTTGATTTTCTTTAATCTTGAAAAGTGCTTCCAAGATAGCAGTGCCCAGGTATCCTCCCGAAGATGCTGGTGCATGCTTCGGACACCCTCGGAAGCTTCTGCCGTTGACTTTGGAAACCTCAGGACGCACACATACTGCGGTTCCATCCTCCAGCCAAGGCTACCCGCTTTCGCTTGCACAGCTTTCGCAGTTAGTTCATGCTGAGGCGAGACGAGGTATAGTGACATTGGCACATTCAAGATATCAAAACCCACTACATGTCGCTCCGAGCGGCATGATGATGATACCCAAGAGCTATTTCGCGTATGGTCTATAAAACCTATATAATGCACGATGCTGAACCTGCCAATTTCTACAAAGTTTAGAGCCGGGAAGGCGGACATGCAGCAAGGCACGCACGTGCAATTGCATCCACTTTGACAGGTGAAATAGGCTTCCTTCCCACAGCGCCATACTTTGTCACGCCTGGAAGGTTGGCCTGTCACACTCCTATTGACCAGGTCCTCGCCCTTGTAGAGGCACCGGGACAACAGGATCAGCAGCGCAAGTCGAACTTGGCCTTGCCTATGGCCCTGTCAAATTTTTCTTCTGGTCGGGAAACCCCACCTCGGAGGTAACGCTGCAAGTGTAAAAATAATCATAAAAAAACTGGTGATCAAGCAAGTTTTAGTACAGGTATAGTGCCTGAACGTATTCCCCACTGGTGCAATTGCCATCTTGTTCCTCTCAAGTATTAAGAGTTGCCCCAACGAAGCAACAATGATGTTACTAAAGCGAAAGTGTCATGCTGTAGAAAGTCTGCAGTTGGTCTTCAAACCTCCAGTGAATAAGACAAGCAGGCACAAGTGCCGCAGTCATAATGGCGCCCCAGCTTGTTACTGTGAAGTGACTGTTGACTATCGAGGCACCGTAAAGAATGGTCCCGCAAACACACCGGATGACTAACCCCACCTAAACCCCCTAGACGAGTTTGTGCTAGTTTCGTTAAGTGGCATGAAAGCGCCTGTGCAGGAGGCCCGTGCAGGGCTTGGAAGCAAATGGCAGTGTAGCCCTGAAATGAGAGGCACTTGGAAGGGAGTGGCAGCACGGTACTCACTCGTGGCATGTGTCTCTCGCTTTCAGACAATTAGGGCTGGACCGCATGTAAGCGATTTAGTGAGCAACGAGACGAGCATCGGCAACAGCGACGGAGATTTCTCACTGTCACTTGTAACGCTGCCCGGTCCTTGAATTACTAGAAAACGTCGCTCATCACATTGGTCGCTTGCTCCAGTTGCTTTCATGCAGTGTACCTCGTCGTGCGGATTAGCGATAGCAAAAAGGGTCGCCATCGCTTGTCCTGTCGCTCCCTTCATGGTTGTCAGCAGTCGCAAAAATGTGAAGTGTGAAATTTATGTAGGGCTTTGTCCATGCCGGCTCTCAGACTGCTGGCAGCACTTTGGGTTTCAGTGAAATACGACCACATGGTTTCTCATTCTGCTTATGTACTGAGGAGGAAAGCTGACGAGGAAGCAGTTGAAAAATCAGTTGATGATATCTTCAAGAAAGTTGTTCGAAACACCTCATTTTCTGTTTTTTTGGCTGTCTACAGTGCCGTCCGACGGCACTCCACCCGTGCCTACAAGTACCGTCCGAAAGAAAGTCGAACAGCACATGTATCCCTGGGGAGCTCGTTAACGAACCCCGCGCATACATTTATGCCTCCTCGCGGCAACAGTATGCGGCTGCTAATTACAAAACTACCAACCTACTTGGCCCCGTTGCACATGACGCCTCGCAGCGTCCAGCCCCTCTGTCCCATACCAAGCCCCGCTGTCCCCAATGTACCTCCGGAAAGGGACGCCCATACCATTTTGTTAAAGGGGCCCTGCAATCATATTTAAGCGCCTACCTTCTTTGCGGTTCCCACGTTTCTTGGGGTTCGGGCAAGCCAGCGGGCACGGAGAGAGTAACTAAATCTCAGTGAGTCATATTTTAACCGGAAGACGCGGAAACCTCCTCCACCTACGAGGGCGACCGCCATCGCCGAAAGCGCGCAATATGCGACGTCTTTGGTCCTGGGCTTACCACTGGTCAGAGCCGCTAAAAGCTTTTTTTTTAGTCGAAATACAAAATATAAGTGTCGCGAACCGTTTCAATTATGTATGAAAGTTTTTCTTCGGTAATTTAGATCAGGAAAGAGACAAATGCAGTTTATAAAGTACAGAAACAAGGAAAGACTCGTCGACAAACCCGCCACCAAGCGGCGGAAAAAACAGCGCTTACTAGAAAAGGCTTGTGGGATGAGGCTCCGACGAACAGCAAGCATAGAAATGTCCCGGATGTACGCGGCGGCGCTGCGGTCGTATACCGGATCGAGGATTCAACCGGTTCCGAGCGTTCCGAAGGCTTTCAGCGCGGGTTTGGCTGGCGATTTGACCATTTGGCGGTATGGCAGCGCGAAGTAGCTCCCGTTCTGAACTGATCTTTACACCGTGTTTGCTGTAGTTTGTGGCCAATGAAGTGTTATGCCAAATTAGTCCTTAATCGCGCAGCAAATGCAATGCAAGCCGCCCTGGCCACCCGCCTCATACAGCCTATCCAGAACATGCTTTAGTGGCACCCTCTCGAGCCGTCGACACGGATTGCGGCAGCCGTGAGCGTTCGATGAGCTCACTACTCCTCTAGTTCACGGCCACTCAAGCCAGGACCTACGACGCCATGAAGGAGGTTATTTTTTGTTTGTTTTTGTAATTCTAAATTGCCTATAACTTTTAAAATAAAGCGAAATTTGAGAAAAGATTAAGTTACTACGTTCAGTCCGCTCAAGTTCGGTGCAAATTAAAAACCAGTCAAAATGTTTTTACAGGGTCCCCTTCAAGCAAAGTTTCGTCGACAACATCCTTTTTTTCCCTAGTGTTAATGGTAAAGTGTTAATGGTAAAAAGAAATAATGTAAATATCGCCAAATGCCTCGACAAAACAAAATGTCCGGGAAAAATATTTTAAAAAGTAAGCCCACACAGTGGATCGCATCCGGGTCCGCTGCCTATGAGGCGAGCTATGCTACAATTTCCAATAAGCTACGCTACAACTTCGAAAAACTCGTTTTGACAATTCGCTTTACATAAGACATTCGGACGGCACTTGAAGACGTGAGTGGAGTGCCATTGCACGGCTGGTGAACGTTCTGCAAGAGTGCCGTCGGACGGTACTCGACACTACGTTATATTTATATATATATATATATATATATATCCTTGAAACTTGGCACCGACCGTCAAGCTTCTTCACCCGGATAAGAACTGCCCTACGCTACCCTCTCTCGAAAGCTTCAACCGTCACCCCTCCGAAATTTGGACTCGACCGTAGCATTGTATAAATACCACCCGCGTTCATCTGTAAAAGTTCTTCCTGACGAAGGCCGGACTCCGGCCGAAACGTCGAAGATTAAATCGTCCGTTGTTGCTGTTTTTCACTAAGGGTTTTTTTCTTCTCAGTTTTTTACCCACGCCTTCGGCCTCCCGCCACCATGCCCGTTATATATATATATATATATATATATATATATATATATATATATATATATATATATATATATATATATATATATATATATATATATCTTTTTGTAATTACTCAATGCGCGTTTTTTCCCACAACCTTCACAATACACTACAGCCAGAGGGCTACCAAATAAGTGCAAAATATACAAAATTTTGTATAAAAAGTTCGTGCCCTAGTTAAAAAAGAGCTCTTCTCAAGTAACATCATCAATGCAGAGAATCGAACCTGAATTCGAACACCCGCAGTGAAAGCAAACAGGGTGCAAATACGAGCGCCAGCACGTCATGGGTACATTTAGCAGTCATGGGATCCGTGAAACACACCACCTAGTTAGGTGGTACCAAGGCGCCACCCGATTTGTAGAACTCGTCTTGTCCACCGATCCACGAGATAAAGCTCCCGATACACTTACGAAGTCCCGTCCCCCCTCCAGCTTCGGTGGGACCTTCGCGTCTGTGTGCGTTCCCGCAATCTGACTGCTCGCTCAGTGACAGGCCGTGGTGACAGGTCGGTTGCGGGACTTCCTTGAGAAAAGCTTGAAGGTCATCCCATGCGCAAAGCACGTGTGCGACAAGGAGCCCCACACGTTCGCCGCGTTCGCCTTCGCGCTTCCTGCACACACACACAAGGACACTTAACAAACGCTCCGAAAAAAAAGCACTGAAAAAGTCAAGCGAATAGGCGAGTACTCACCAAGTAGACTCAAACCCACAGCTGGGTCCATGGGCACGACGGCACCTGAGACACTTTTTTTTTTCGAAGAACGTTCTTCGAAGGCACTAAAGGCCTGAAACTGCCCGAAAGTTTGCAGCTTGCTTTGTTTTTGATTTTGGTTACGCTGGCGAATGCGACGCGGCGACGTTCGCTGGTTACGACGAAACTCACTTGACGCAACGTTAATGTTTCTGTTTTAGTCGACATACATTAGAACTTTTAAACGTAAAAAATTTAGTTTAAACACCCAACGCCGGCCTTTATCTAATTCTTTGTAATGAGGTGTGCTGGTTGTGTACTAAGCTTAACCTTGGCCTGTTTCAGCTTCGTCGTGTACTAAACTGTAGCTTGGCCTGCCTCAGCTTGGTTTTATTTCAACATGGCGGCGACAATCGTTGCGTGCTGTGTCTTGCTCAAACTATTTTCTGTGCATTGATCGTCCTGTTAGCCACCTCCTGCAATCCACATCAGCCGCAAGCATGCTGTCGGAGTATTGTGTGCCCGCCGGAAAGAACATACAGTCTTCTCGGAAGCAAGGCTGCTACTAGGGCTGCTCGGATCGTGGCTTGGACGTCGTCGGCTCCCACGAACCGCTTCCGCGAGCCTCACATCGTTTGCTTGGTTCCTTTACGTTTCCGGCGATAAATCCCCCAACCTTGGCCTTGGCCTCATCCCTACAGGAGCTAGCTGGTGAAAAACAATCTACGACAACGCGGCGTCTTTGGAATGCGATTGCTACGATCAATGGCTCTTAAAACCATAGTGGCCCCCATCCAATTGTGAGCTATGTGTGTGTGTGTAGGCGTTGTAAAGAGAGCTCTTCGGTGTGAGCGCTCTTACCTTCACAGTGTGCAAACTCTTCGAATGGTTATTCAACAGGCGGCGCTGCGAGACGCGAGCCTTCGGCGTTGCTTCAACTCGCAGTGTGGTTCTCAAAATGGGCACTTAGTCCCAAATAAGCTGCTGCACCTTGACTCACTCCCAGAGTCGCTCAGGTCTCGTCAACGGAGTTATTGGGACTCGGTCCGTCGCCATTTCCCGCGCGAAAATCTGACACCCATGACAAGACTGACAGTATATCTTGACATCCGCCGCCATAGTTGGCCAAAAGAACGAATTTTTAATCCTTTATTTTGTTTTCTTTTGTGAGAAGTGCCCTCCACATGGAGTGGCGTGCGACAATTGTAACACCTCTTCTCTACGGAGCTTCGGGAGCAGCAGCTGTTCGCATTCTTTCCCGTCAATTTGTTCCGTTAGATACAACAAATTTCCTTCAATCAACATGACATGCGTGCCGCTTCGGGCCTGTTCCCACGAAGCCTGCAAAGAGCCATCGTCTCTCTGTTCGCTTACGAAACCCGTTTCGGTCGCGCTCCGTTCCGTAACTGTCTCGACCAAGTCTACATCACTCGTGCTCCCGGCCGAATCAATACCCTCTACCACTTCCTCGAACTCCCAAGGGGGATCGCCGGAGACGTGGTCCTGTTCCGCTCTGGTTTCTGCCTCCAGCCTTTGCACCTGTTCTGCCTGCTCAGCAGACTCAGCGTTTGCTCGCGTAAGTTCCACAAATGCGTCCGGCGTCAGCAGCGCGTCCACCCTCTGCGCGAGTTTTTTCGTTACCGCACACAGCACGGCGACATGTTGGCCAGTCCTGCCGTCTGCGGTGCACAGCCCCAACGGCACATACCTCAGCTCTGCCGTCACCGTCTGGCCGAATGCACCTCTGAGCATGAGTTCTCCCCCTCCCCGCCTGCGTGACTCCTCGGGCACCACCTACCGCCTCACGACAGTTATGTCAGCGCCCAAGTCCAAACAGGCAGAGAAGGGTGTAAGCTGTACCCAGCTTATACCCGAACCTGTTTCCCCATGCCTGCGCGTCCCCGCCGTCTCAAGGGATTCGCATGACTGCGGCAAAGGCGCTGCCCTTGCATCAGACCCGCGGAGGCCGATTTATTTCCAGAGTCCACAACTCTACGCGCTAATCCAGGACAGTTCTGCCTAAAATGCCCCAGCTTCCTACACGCGACGCACCCTGGTGGTCGGGGCTTCTCAATCCTTCGCTGGTCGCCCCCAGCTTTCGGAGGCCCACCCCGCAAGTTCACCTGTGGCCTCTCAGTCGGTCTCTGGGGCCTCCAGTTTTGATTGTGCCTACTGTCCTCAAATTTCTTCGCAAGTCCCGCCACTTCCTTTGGCCTTAGCCATTCTTTGGTTTCGTTCTGAAGGACGTAAGCGCGTACATCATCTGGCATGGCATGCTTTAGGCGATCTGAGATGGTCGGCTGCCGTAGATCATCTAGTGTCTCTACCTTGCGGCTCTGCATGTAGTATCCATACATAGTATTAAGATTTGTAGAGAACTGTGCCCACGACTCATTTTCTTGTTTGCGCGCGACATGAAACCTCCGCTTATACTCATCCGGAGTCATCCTGAGCTCGTCGAGGATAATGTCTTGTAGCTCCTTGTACTTCAATACCCGTCCCTCTGCTCTGTTTGCCACAACGGCGCTCGCTTTATCATTTAGAAAAGGCAAGAGGATTGCCCCGTGTAGGTCCTGTGGCACCTCACAACTCGCCAACTATGTTTCAGCGCCTTTAAACCATGCAGGCACCAATGTGTATGTCACGGCATTGGCGCCAGCACCGCACCTAGCTCCTTGCATACCGCCCGACTCCCGCCGTACCCCGAGTGCTCTCTTCATGAGGCTGCCCCGTTATTTTTAGCTGCTCTAATTTTATTTTCTCGAGATCTATCTTTAGTTGCATGAGTGTTATCTCAGCACTAAGGTCATCCGAATCCGGTGACTGCCCCCCCCCCCCCCCACACTGTTGCGAGCATCTGGTTCCGAGTTGGCCTCACTGAGGGAAGACCCTGGGGTCTTCGATCTAGTCTCTCTGGTCATGTTGAGCCTCGGAGAAAACGGGAAAGAAACTTACCCACTGTTGTCTGGCGAAATTCTATTAGCCTCTCCTCCAGTCGGCGCCACCCACTTGCCGGATTGTCCCCACTCGGCCATGCGATCACGCCCGCCGTCTGGAAGTCTTGGTTCCATCTCCGTTCACCGAAAAGAAGAAAAAAAAATCACACACACACACAAAAAAAAAAACGCACAATTTTCCGGAAGTTCAGCACTTCAGCGACGATCTCGTCTCTCCTCTTGAGGTTTGCCACGATATTCTGTCGCCGCTCGCTGAAGATGCTTCGCCGGTCCGCAGGTGAAGCCACAGGTCGTCCTGTTCTCCGACGTAGATGACGCCCAGGACCACCTCTCAGCTGCCACTACTCCTTTTGGGTAACTGTACCCCCCCGGGCTTCTCGAGTAGATATTGCCAGGGTCCTCACTCCGGCAGGAGCGAGCCTTGTCCGCAGTCCAGCAGACGACTTCTTTGGGTAACTGTACCCCCGGGGCTTCTCACGTAGATATTGCCACGGTCCTCACACCGGCAGGAGCGACCCTTGTCCGCAGTCCAGCAGACGGGACCCTTGTCCGCAGTCTAGCAGACGCGACCCTTGTCCGCAATCCAGCAGACGAAACACTTGTCGCGTAGAGCTCAGGTACGCTCCGCCTGCCTCCGTTGATGCCGCCGTTTTCGCTCACCACCCGTCGCAGAAAGTCAGCAGGATCTTGTCGACTGCGCCAGTCAACTTTCCAAGGGAGAGGGGGCCGGTCAGGATGGTGACGACCGATGATGATGTTCGGCCGATGCAAGTCCCCCGGAAAGTCGAATAAGAAAGAAAACTAAAAGTTGTTGTTCGATCTCGCTGTATACATTACGACGTGGTTGGTTTGCGGTGGCCAGGGTGGCCACGTTTATTTTCAAAACAAAACGACAAGTCAACGGTAATATACAAAAATCCCAAAATTAAAACCCCATGCTTTAGTCCCCAGTCTCAAGAGCAGAATTTCCCGAGAATCCTCTCGGCAGCCCTTTGGTAGCCTCGTAGAGGCCTCCTTTCCTTGCAGAGAAGGACCAATCACTTCAAATTTGACCACTCCCACGTGGTACACTGTCGTCCAATGGTCGGCGAGCTGTCATCCTGGCTCTGGAACCGCCAAACCTAAATTCCTTGTAGAGTTCTCTGCAATTTTCCAAGTCTGACTGGCGCCAACCGCTAAGTTATTGCATCGGGCAAAAAGCGACAATTTTACACTAAGCGGCCAAACCCTCTATATACAGGCACATTCGGCTAAAAGCCGCAACCAGCTGCAAGAAGAGATCTTTCCGAGCAGACTCCTGGAACCGATCCCCCCCCCCCCCCCCCCCCCTCGCGGCCGCTCTGCCCACGCAAATGCTCCCTCCAAAACGCCGACACTCACAAAGAGAGCTAAGAAAAAAACGATGCCGACGGAACTGTAGAAAGATAGACTTTTCTAAAACAAATCTTACTTATTTCTCACAAAATCCTTCGTTACTTAACAGTCCAGTTCACGAGCAACGCAACATGCACTTTTGGAACTTCTGACAACGGCATCGGCTTGCCTCTGTGGAGACAATCGAACGCAGAGGCGAGCTGAACTTTGTGCCGCAGCGGTCGGATGCAGCCGAGAATATCAACAGCCTGGAATGCCGAGACGGACAGAACGAAAAGTGGAACCAAAGTGAACGATCGGTGAACCCGATATAGTGTGAGGCCTTTCAGTTTGAACGAGTGTGCGCCATTGAAAATAAACGTCTTGGGTTTTGTTCAAGACTGATCGATATATTTGAACGCCAAGGTGCAACGATTCCCGCATACAAAGAAGGCAGCAAAAGCAGTCACTTAATGTCTCTTTAGAGAGCAGACTTCTAGTTTCTCGACTTTGTCGCACGGTGCTTAATGCAGCGTTCGGGAATATAAAAACGCGATTGAAGATTTTTTTTTTTTTAGGTGGTTGAGGTAGATTCGCTTGGGCCAGGTACACATTGCTTGAATTTGAGAATAAATAAATGTTTGTTCTATTTTTTTCTTCAAAATTAAGCGCGTGCGGCCAAGGTTGCCGCATAAACAGCACCGCCGAATGTCTTTCATATTGCGGGAGACTGCACATCTCGTGCTAATGTCGTCTTAGGTTCATGGCCTGGCTCGCGAACTGTGCACCACGCATGTGAGAAGCGTATCTCTTTGCGAGTACCTACGGAGGCCCATTTTCCTTTCTGGTGCTTCCTGAATTAATCGATTTATTTTTCCGGTAAGTCGAAAAGCACAACGCTTCTTGTCATTGTTTTAAGTTTTTCAACAGTCTTTTGACGTTTGTATCAAGGAGCCATCCTGCGAACGAACATTCAGTAGTGTGGCGAGGTGCTTCGAGACTTACAAGCTGTGTATAGCACACACAGATATATGACCCCGGTCTGGCTACATGTATAGCTCGTTCCGTTTTTCCCGCTCTTTGTGCCCTCGCTTTACACGCCGGATAAAGGAACGTCCGCTGCACCGCTAACGACTGAAATGTAAGTCGCCATCATTACAAAATTAAGAAAATACATTATG